>NC_037681.1:56433668-56546619 GCF_003255815.1 Theropithecus gelada
TGGAGTCAGCGATTATAATTTTTCTAGCAAGATTTGGGTGAGTTCTTTTCACATGAAAAAGTTTGCCTATATTTTAAAATAAATTCTCAGTGAAATGAGGCCAGATGTTTTCATTTACCTTTTTTTTGCATTTTTGTCACAATATTAACCTTACCAATGTTAGCTACTTATTGAATATTTATTGTTAATAAGTACATAACTAATAAATTTTAATTATAAGTTTTATGAATAGACAAATAATACTCGTGATGATTGATAATACATTTGATTTCTACTTATTTGCATTTTCTGTTTTGTGAAAGTATATTTCATTAAACAAAAAACATGCAGTCGCCATCAAGATTCCTTTTTGAGGCAGCTAGGAAGTACTAAAATCATCATTTAATTCAGTCAAGTGAAACTCATCAAATAGTTAATTGCTCCAATGAAAAAAGGTTGACTGGTTTTCCACTTTTTCAGTAAGTTAATGTTATTTTGTGAAATCACCTCTTGAAGACAGCTTTCTGAATCGTCAGACATTGGCCTCAGACTGTTCAACACTTTCTAAGTTAGAAGTAGAGACTGCAAGAAACTCACTTGGTAGGAAGGGAAATTACGTGGAGGAGTGGAGTGTGCCAGTCAATTTGTCAGGTGCTTTCTCATTAAGGACTTCAGAGATAAGGGTCAGTCTTTGGGAACAGATTCTAAACACACACTTCCTTATTAAACGGTTTTACAAAAAGCCAAATTCCAAACCATTTGGAGCTTTGAAGATAAGGATACACACATTGCCAAGTTCCTATCAACTGAGCTGCCATTGTTATTAATTATTGTAATAATGACTCACACACAAGAGGCATTACCTGACATGCATTGACTCAGTGCATTTTCAATTACAAATGGAGAAACCACAATAATAACAGCTGTGGGGGAAATGTAGCAGTCCCTTTCCATCAAATGGCTTCTGTTACGAATAATCAAAATTTTTGTATTTAATTTAGTCCAATTGATACGGTTTCATTTTTTTCTTTAACTGAAAATGACTGTCCAACATTGATAACATTCATTAGATCAACAGTTTGCAAATACCTATGAAGAGAACCAAAGGGACTGCAAAGATGTAAAAATCAGGTCCTCATTCTTAAGGTGTTTAATAACCAATAGGGGAGCTAGGTAACACATACCACAATACAAAGCCATGTACGGCTGATGTGAGCAGTACAGAGTGACCTAATGGGTCAGAGAAGGAAAAGGTCCCTTTCATCTGAGGAAATCAAGGCAAGCCCATGAATTCTTTTCGGATGGTTAGAACTTCAGGATAGATGATTGGAACTGCAAGAGTAGAACACATTCAAGCGAGGAGAATAACTCGAGCAGAAGGACCTTCATGCATATTTAACAGGTGGTGAGTAGACCAGTTTTCTTGGAAGATAGGTTTGTTTAAATGAGTGAGAGATAAAAATAGAAATGTAATTTTGGAATATGTAAGGTAAAAAGACCAGAAATAGGGTAATGGTTTTAGAATTTAAAAAAGGGAATGTATCACAATAGCAAAGACGTGGAATCAACCTAGGTCCCCATCAGTGATGGATTGGATAAAGAAAATGTAGTACATATAAGCCATGAAATGCTACACAGCCATGAAAAGGACGAAATCATGTTCTTTGCAGCAACATAGATGCAGCTGGAGGCCATTATTCTAAGTGAATTAATACATGAACAGAAAATCCAATACCACATGTTCTCACTCACACATCGGAGCTAATCACTGGGTACTCATAGATACAAAGATGACAAAAATAGAAACTGGGGACTACTGAAGCGGGGAAGGAAGAGAGAGGGCAAGGGTTAAAAAACTAACTACTGGGTACTATGATCAGTACCTGGGTGATGGGATCATTAATACCCTAAACCTCAACTTCGTACAATATATTCAGGTAACAAACTTGCACGTGCACTTCCTCAACATAAAATAAAAAAAAATTTTTTTAAAGAGAATGTGATTTAAACTCTGTCTTAACATATACCAAGGATAATTCCCAAACTTGTCATATATCCCCAAATAGATTTAAAAACCAAAGTGTTCACAGTCATTCCGCAATTCTGTAAATACTTCCATCTTGATATTTTTTATTTGTCTTTGTGTTGGTATTATCGCAATCACTTTCTAGCCATTTTATGTCCCAGATTCAGGTTATCCTTATGTTCAGACTCTTCTTTTTTCTTTTTTTTTTTCTTTTTTTTGGGGTGGGGACGGAGTCTTGCTCTGTCGCCCAGGCCGGAGTGCAGTGGCACAATCTCGGCTCACTGCAAGCTCTGCCTCCCGGGTTCCCGCCATTCTCCTGCCTCAGCCTCCCAAGTAACTGGGACTACAGGCGCCTGCCACCATGTCCGGCTAATTTTTTTTGTATTTTTAGTAGAGACGGGGTTTCACCGTGTTTGCCAGGATGGTCTCGATCTCCTGATCTCGTGATCTGCCTGCCTCGACCTCCCAAAGTGCTGGGGTTACAGCATGAGCCACTGCACCCGGCTCTTCTTTTTTTAAAAAACATATTTTTTAAGTAAGCTTTTTGTTTTAGGGTAGTTTTAGATTTACAGAAAAGTTGCAAAGATATTACGGAGACTTGCTATGTGCCCAGCATCCATTTTCCTCTGTTGTTAAGATCTTGTATTATATGGTGTGTTTTTCACGACTAATGTCATAACCAACACCGATACATTGTCACTAAGTAAAGTCCATGCAGTAGTCATATTTATTTAGTCTTTATCTAATGTCATGTTTGCCATTCCAGGATCCTATTTGGTATACCACATTATATTTAATTTTCAAATTTATTCAGAGCACGACAGTTTCTCAGGCTTTCTTTGGTTTTGGTGTCTCTAAGGAAGAGTGGTCAGATATTTTGTAGAATGTTCCTCAATTTGGGTTTGTTGGATGTTTTTCTCATGATTGGAGTGGAGATGTGGGTTTTGGGGAGAAAGATACAGAGGTAAAGTATGATTTTTATCACATCATGTCAAGGGCACCTACTATCAATGTGACATCAATGTTGACGTTAAGCTTGATCACATGGTTGAGATAGTGTTTCTCAGGTTTCTGCACGGCAAAGAAACTATTTTTCCACATTTTTCATACTGTACTCTTTGGAAGACAGTCACTATGTTTATCCCACATTTAAGGAGTGGGAGAATTATGCTTCACCTTCTTGAGAGTAAAGTATCTACATAAACTATTTGAAATTCTACACATAAGATTTGTTTATTGCCTCTCATTTATTTGTTTATTTAGTCATATGTTTATATCAGTATGAACTCATACGTATTTATTTTATACCTTGATTACAATCTAATACTATCTTGTTAATTTTGTTGTTCAAATGTTCCACCTTTAGCCATCGAGAGCCCTTTCTTGGTTTCTGGATCCTTTGACATATCTCCATCAGATTTTCTCTTTAGTTTTTCTTTATTTTCTGTTACTATAATATAGTCTAAGCCTATTTTGTATATTCCCTGCCCCTGCTCTAGAGTTAACCACTTCTCCAAGGAGGCTTGGTTTCCTTACACAGAGAATGGTATTCGAAACCAAGGTCTGGTCTCTGGATGTGCTCATTGCAACTGCAGTGTCATTGCTTCTAGGCCCTCTCAGTAAATGGAGCTCAGAAATATATGTATATGCACTAACTCATATATACATAGATATCTATTATTATTTCTATATTTAGTTATTTGTATCTATGTTGAACTAAATATGAGTTCATATTGACGTATCCATCTGTAATCCAGCACTAAAAGATTTATTCTTGTCTTCCCCATTTGCTTACTTGTAACTTCCTATTACAACAGTAAGCAACCTTCTCCTGCCAGCCAGCCATACATTACCTACTTGTTCAATTCTAGTATACATGCATAACGGTTTCAGAATTGTTCATCTGTACTGCCGTGAGAATCAACTTTATCAACTAGACTGCAGTATGTATATATAGTTCCTTTTGTCTCTACTCTTAGTCTCCACTCATTTCCAAAGTTATTTAGGTCAGCACCTTTTCTTTTAATTAATAAATTTTATTTTTAGAGAAGCTTTACGTTTGCAGAAAAATCGAGCAGAAATTACAGAGAACCACCATATGCCTCTTTTCCTGCCTGCTCACTGTTTTCATGTTATTTCCTATTATTAACATCTTTCCTTAATATGATGCAATTGATTAAAAAATTGATACATTATTATTAACTAGAGTCCATTGTTTACATAAGGGTTCATTCTTTGTGTTATGCAGTTTTATGAGTTTTGACAAATGTATAATTTCATATATCCATCATTACAATATGATATTATAATAGTTTCACCACTACTAAAACCCCTTGTGTTTTATCAAGCCAATCTTACTCATTCCCCAAAACTCTGGCAATGAATGAACTATTTAATGTCTAAGGTTTTGTGTTTTCTAGAATATCATAAAAAAATGAAATCATGGTGCATATGGTCTTTTTCAAGCCGGTTTCTATCACTTAACACTATGCATTTAAGGTTCTTCGTGTCTCTTCGAGGCTTGATGACTCATTTATTTTTATTACTAAATAATATTCTGTTGTATGGATGGACTATACTTTATCTACTTCCCTATTGAAGGACACCTTAGCTACTTACAGTTTTGGTGATTATTAACATAGTTACTATAAACATCCCTGCATATAAATTTTCAAGTCAATTGTGTAAAAATCTAGGAGCATATATGGTCTGACTTTAATTTTGGCAGAAACTACCGACCTGTCTTCCAAAGCAGTGGTGCCATTTTCCATGGCAATGATTGAGACTTTCTGTTGTTCAGTATCCTCAGCAGTAATAGATATTGTCAGATTTTTGGATTTTAGCATTCTAATATATGTGTAATATATTTCATTGCTGTTTTAATTTGCAGTTCCTTCATGGCAAATTATGTTGGGTATCTTTTTTCATGTGCTTATTTTTCATTTGTATAACTTCTTTGGGGAGGCGCCCATTCGATCTTTGCCCATTATTCATTGGATTGTTTGCTCTGTTTAATTTTAATATTTTTTGTATGTTCTAGATATATATATTCTGAATATTCTGGATATTTATCAGGTATGTGATTTCCAAATATTTTCTCCCAGTCTATGGCTTATGTTTTTCATTCTCTTAATAGTGTGTCTTACAGAGTCATTTGTTTTAAAAACGTTGAATTTAATGAGTAATTTAACACTTAAGAATTCAGCATTATTTTTGTACTGGTCTAATGTAAATTTACTCTGTTGACATCTTTCAATTATTCATGTTTTTGTCATCTGTTCAGATGGAGTTAGTCTCCCAACAATATCTTTAGCCCACTTTGATTCAAAATTAAGAGAACTAGGGAGCACCCATCATCATGGAAGACCACAGCATCCTGTGCTTCCCCAGTAATGTCATCATTCCTTTCCTCATAGTACTCATTTGGGAGAATATCGAAGGGGAAAGTTTGTTTTTCTGAGAGTCGTCTCCAGCTACAGTTCCATCAAAGAAAAACAAGAAGCCAGTGAAGTGAAAAGAAAATAGATTCCATACCATTTAAAACGATTGCACTAATTTTATGTAGCGGTAAACATCAATTTATTCAGCAGTAGATTTCAATTATGTTTCTAATTTGCAAATGTTGCCCTCCAGTAGATCTCAAATTAGAGGGCTAAGCACTAAGGAATGGCAAGGCAATGACATTGCAATTAGAGAGTCTTCTAAAATATTCAATTAACTATTTGGGAAGGTAGTAAATGGTTCATATTATTTATCAATAAAAGGCATATATGACATTTGATTTATATGGGATTCATAACAATGTTTCTTTGACTGGTTTTCATTTTCTGTTTTGAAGTTATCTGGTTATATCTGAATCTGCCCTGGGAGGGTTGAGATTTGAATAAGTTTGAAGATTGCCATGGAAAATAATTATTTGGCTACTCTAAAAGACATTACAAGAACTCGTCTAATTCTTATTATAAAGGGATTTGTTGTGTGCAACCGAGCACCAGAAATGAGAAAGCCATTTTCTTCATATTCGCAACACTGTGAGAAGATACCCAAAATAGATCCTTATCTAATCCTTTTTAATTTTTTTTTCAGATTCCCCATCATGTTTTGTAGCCTCTCTGATCCAAAAGAAATGTGAGAGTCAGGCAGAAGAGTATTTACAGTCACAGTTTAGCTTAAACAATTTGGGAACCTCTCTCTGAGGCTTAGTTTCTACAACTAAAAAGGAAATAGGAAAAACGCATGCCTTATAACGCTATTGCGCAGGCTAATTGAAATAATGAAGATGAAATCTGCACAGCCACCAGGGTAATGTTAGCTTCCCCTTCTTTGCATGTTGAATTTTCTTTCCTTTGGAATATACTCACCATAAGCTTTCATAGTTCATATAGGATGCCAGAGTCATGAACTTAGTGTTCTATTTCATTTCTTTTTAGAAAATACCACATCTCACACACATACGTGGTCTAGCTGCCCTCTTGTCACACTTTCCATGTGCCTACCCTTCATGCAGGAGCTTCCACCCCAAGGGCCCCTCTCCATGGCCTCCACTGCAAGCAAGTTCTGAATGAAGGTCATTACACATTCCAGCATACTTTGAATATCATTTGCATATTTATTTCCATGAAGGTAAGAGTTGTGTCCTATGTGCCTCAGACTATCTAACATCTTCACAGTAGGTTCTCAGAAAGTATTTAGGAATTAATGAAAGGTAGGAAAAGAGGAAGGGAGAGAGGGAAGGAGGGAAGGAAGGAAGGAAGGAAGGAAGGAAGGAAGGAAGGAAGGAAGGAAGGAAGGAAGGAAGGGTTGTAGTCTGAAGACAGATATGAAGAGCCTTTTCTCCCTTTTGCAAGCACCCACCTAGAGAATAAAGCAAACTTTATTTTTCTTTATTAGATAAGTGGGAACTTAATAAGAAACCTGCCGCACATTAGTGTAAAGGAAGTTCTGTTTAGCTTCCTCTACTAAGCCTAAATGACTCCTTGTGGTTTGTCTTGTTATCACTCTTAATATTTATGGTGAGATCTGGGCAAAACGTCGAAGGCTTTGAATTCTCTGAGCCCTCAAATTTCTTCTTGCACTGCTCTAATAATATGAAACTCTCCAGATTTCTTTTTCACCCTGCAAATGGTCTCAAGCATCGTTTATGCATGTGGCTGCTATGAAACAATGCAAGCTTCACTCCACCTGGGCAAGTTTGTTTTGCCAGATATTTAACTTTAATGAAGTCTATTGAATAAAACTTAAATGCCAGAGAAAGGTTTTAAAAATTGCAGATGGGATTCAGGAGGATGTTGGAAAATTCCCCCCTTGACACCGAAAATTTTCCCCAAGCCAGCACTAAAGCTCAGTAGTTTTAGGGAGTGGTGGAATCAATAGGATCCCCAAACTGATCTTTATCAGAAAGTACCACTGAGAACTTGGAAGTGCTCTTCAGAACAAAGGTGGCCAAAGCTGGAGCTGCTTGGGTCCAGGCATCACATGCCAAGGGTCACTTGGTTTCACATTAGGAGTTTCTTAGACCTAGAGCTACCCCACCAAAATAACAAGCCTCCCGGAACACCCAGCCTGCTGTGTACTCCCTGGCCCTGGCCCTCTCCTCTTTTCTGATCTTAGTTCCCTTGAACTCTATCATCTGGTTCCCAATCTCCCTTTCAGTGTATGAAAGGAATCTGTCTTGGAAAAGTCCATCTAAACAAGGAAAACAAAATTTAAACTTTCTGGACTGCAAATTATTCATTCACAAACTATTTATTGAGACTGGCGTGGTGGCTCATGCCTGTAATCCCAGCACTTTGGGAGGCCGAGGCGGGCAGATCACCTGAGGTCAGGAGTTCAAGACCAGCCTGGCCAAAATGGCAAAACCCCATCTCTACTTTAAAAAAAAAAAAAATTAGCCAGCCATGGTGGCACATGTTTGTAATCCCAGCTACTCAGGAGGCTGAGGCAGGAGAATCACTTGAACTTGGTAGGTAGAGGTCGCAATGACCTGAGATCTCACCATTGCACTCCAGCCTGGGTGACAGAGTGAGACTCCATCTCAAAAAAAAAAAAAAAAAATCTATTTATTGAATATATAGCACATCATGTGGTACTATAGAAAGTAAGATGAGCTCAGATGCAATTTCTATCCTTGCAATGCTTATACGTATAAAAATATTCCAGTTCAACGAGGATTCTTTCTTCATTTATTAGTTCATTACTCTCTCACTAAAAGCATTTTCTGTTTCCAGTGTATTAGGATTTATGTGGGGCAACAAAAAAGGGTTTCCTCTGTTCTCCATCTTTTGTCAAATGTGTGCTTTGTTTAAAGCTAGTACAATGCCATTTTAGTTAAATCACATTTGCTTTTATGTAATATAACTGTCATGTCAAAACTTTTGTATTATTGTGGAAGTTAGTAAATACAAAAATTGTATTTTCAGAATAAGATGACATAAAACTCATTTTTATTTTATCTTTTGACTTTCCCTAAGTAGGGATCTTCCAGCAAAACACTGAATTTCATTTTTTTCTCTTTAATTTTTCTCAAAGTCATTTGCCTATCTCTCCCTTCCCTGTATACAAGCACAGACACCTGCCAAAGACAACCAATGAGTCCCTGGCCAGAGTCAGAGGCAACCTAGTCATGAACATTCCTGCTGAAAACCTAGTATTTCAGGGACACGCTTGTCTCCTGCTCTCTCTAGAGGTAGTGAAAAATCCAAAGATGACATACATTGTGAGTTCCCCAGAAATGGAAAAGCTTTGGGTCATTTAATCATCACATGCACATAAGATATTGTGTGGATTCTTTTAATTGAACTTCTTCATAGAACATTATACTGAATGTTTGCAAATGGGAATGAACCCAAAGCTGTTTACTGGGGCATAATTTTCCCCCAGTACTGATGGACTCACACCAAGTGCAAGTACAAAACACCGACTTGGTACTCCATGCTAGAGGTCTTCTTTAACGCGAGGGTTATATATTATAGATTGCAATACATCTGTGGGTGTTTGATGTGTAAACATAAAGAAGTACTGAAAACAACCTTTCAGTCTGTCAGCCAAAAAAAAATCTCAAAAGTTTAGTTCACTGGGACCTTTATTAGATTGGCTAGCAGTGTCTAAAATAAATGTTTCCTTTGTCAATTTTTCAGTGAATTTGTCAAAAACAAATAGAAAGATTTTCAGTGAGCTTTATTCTGTGTGTAAACACAGTGCTCTTTATTCATGAGAGAAAACTACTTCATGAAAACCAAATTACTACTGTGCCAACCAATTTTGTCAAAGCTCTCTTAAGGTCTATAAAATTTTTTGCAATGCATTTTGGTTTTAGAAAGATGATGGCAATTCTTTCCTCTAGATGATGTGGAAGTAATAGGCTATGATCTATACGACTACAAGGAAACATAAAGCACAGTTTGACCCTTCCTGGCCACCTCTAGTTTGAATCAATATTGCAACTATTATATAAACAAACATAATCAAATCATTTGGAGTGTTAAGACCCAGAGGATTGCAAAAGGCTCTGTAGGGGGTATAAGGGCTCTTTTGATTCTTTCAGATTGACTGGGAAGCTGCCTCACCTTAATGATGCTAACTCAAACTGAAACCACTCCAAAAGGAGAGAAATAAGATATTAAGAAGCAGATGACCTTTGAATCTATTTACACCTCTGGGCAAAACCAGCAGTGAGGCTGTGAGGAGTTGTGAAGGCTATTCTCTAAAAGGAGTCTTGTGCCACCTGCACCTAACTGAAAACAGAGAGAGCCACAGGAAAGTTTTCACAACATTGGCCTTCTATTTTTCAGGCAAACTCTGCCTCCAAATAAACAAAAATTTATTTTGCTGTGTTTTGTTCCATTTTTCAAGAATGCAATCATCTTATCATCTTTCTGTATTATTGTCTCCAGTAATTAGATCCAGTGTCTTGGGCCTGTCAAAAGCACTGTACTAGTTAGCCATCAAGTCACTTTAATTAAATTCAATAAATAAAGTTGTAAACATTGTTTATGGTTTATTGAAAGTGCAATTGATTGCATACTGAAATATTCAGAAACCTCCAAATAAATCAACCAGTTAGAAAATTCAATATTTTCAGACAGGGAAAATTTATCCTATAAGTACATGCAAAAGTAAAAACTATCCCCTTGTAGTCTTATATGTTCAACTTTATGGAATAAGCCAAAGACTTAGAGAGAAATTTAGAGACGTTCTTTATTCATGAAAGACTAACTTATTCCAGCTTAAATTGCCCACATATTTAGTCTTGAAAGTTTCCCAAATGATTCAAATATCCTTTTAACCTATCCCCATGTCTCATAAAAACAAGACATTCTTCTTAGTTAACTTAAATCCTTTCTTATACAATTATCTCTAACCTTTGGAAGGAAGGGAAATTGAGCCAGTAAGAACCATAATGAAAATGCTGTATATCTATCTTGTCCTCTGTTTGTGCAGTATCCAGCTCTTTTGGCTCTACACAGACAGGACTCTTGCTAAGGTCACCACTTACCTGAGTACATGCCCCCAGAATAGACATTTGTTAGTTGATAGAACTAAAGTAAGATCTAAGTTCCCAATATCTAATGATATCTTAAATCAGTCTAATTGATCTGTTGACATTATCTTAGCATCTTTAACTGCCTTTCTGGAAAAGATAGCTGAGGTTGAAACCCAAGAGGCTGAGTACTGCCAGCCTCTTCTGAATTCTCCTCTTATTTGATCTTATTGCAGAATTTAACACAAATCACCCTCCCTCTTCTTTTTTTTTAATTGTGCAAGTATTTTTATTTATTTGTTTGCTTATTTATTTATTTATTTTTAAATTTATTTATTTTTTATTATTATTATACTTTAAGTTCTAGGGTACATGTGCATAACGTGCAGGTTTGTTACATATGTATACTTGTGCCATGTTGCTGTGCTGCACCCATCAACTCGTCAGCACCCATCAACTCATCATTTACATCAGGTATAACTCCCAATGCAATCCCTCCCCCCTCCCCCCTCCCCATGATAGGCCCCAGTGTGTGATGTTCCCCTTCCCGAGTCCAAGTGATCTCATTGTTCAGTTCCCACCTATGAGTGAGAACATGCAGTGTTTGGTTTTCTGTTCTTGTGATAGTTTGCTAAGAATGATGGTTTCCAGCTGCGTCCATATCCCTACAAAGGACACAAACTCATCCTTTTTTATGGCTGCATAGTATTCCATGGTGTATATGTGCCACATTTTCTTAATCCAGTCTGTCACTGATGGACATTTGGGTTGATTCCAAGTCTTTGCTATTGTGAATAGTGCTGCAATAAACATACGTGTGCATATGTCTTTCTAGCAGCATGATTTATAATCCTTTGGGTATATACCCAGTAATGGGATGGCTGGGTCATATGGTACATCTAGTTCTAGATCCTTGAGGAATCGCCATACTGTTTTCCATAATGGTTGAACTAGTTTACGATCCCACCAACAGTGTAAAAGTGTTCCTATTTCTCCACATCCTCTCCAGCACCTGTTGTTTCCTGACTTTTTAATGATTGCCATTCTAACTGGTGTGAGATAGAAGAGAGTGGGTACCAGCTCACCCTCCCTCTTTACCAGGCTTCCCCAATCACTCCACATATGGTTCTCTAATTGTTTCTTCTTACTTCCTTTTGCCTTTCTGTCCTCTATCCTTAGTAAACTCAGGTAATTCAATTCTCTTTTTTTCTACATTCTTTGGTGATCTCATCACTTCCAATGGCTTCATCAACCAATTGACATTAACTCTTAGATTAATCACATAGGCTTTAGCTTTCCTTCTAAACTCGATACAATCTCCTACTGCTTACCAGAAGTACTAAGAGCCTACCAGGCATCACACCTGACAAGTTTATTTCTTTCCAAACCTGCTGTCTTTATTGGTGACATCACTTTCCATATAATGGAAAGCCCAAACCAAGGACCTCAGAGTCATCTTCATCATCCCTTACTTCTTTACCTTCTAATTATTTGGTAACCAGAATACAGCTGTTATGCTACTAAAATGTCTCTCGGTATATCTTCTCTTCTCTTTCCACTGCCACTGACTTGGTCCTCAGAGTCTCTTATCTGATCTACTCTTATCTGAGCAGGTTACCTCATCATCATTCTTAAACCTATCCACTCTCCTTCTGGCATTTATGCCTCAGAGATCTTTTAAAAGTATAAATCCACCTTGCAAAACAAAAACAGAACCGACAAAATTTCTTTGATGGCTCACTTTTGCCTACAGCTACAGATTCAGCTAGCCTGTGGTGAGCACATTACACCCGCTAGATACTGTAGTAGTTATCACAGCATGCATTATGTCTAAAGAGCATCACATTGAAGATTAGGAAAGTAGGTTCTCATCCCACATATGGGTCCACACATTTCCTCTCCAGTCCTAAGTTTTACCATTGTAAATGAAAGGATTGTATTAAATGATTTCTATGGGTCTTTCAACCTCAGATAACATTTTCAGAAAGGCAGTTAAATATAGTAAGATAATATCAACAGATCAATTAGACTGCTTTGGGAAATCATTACAGATATTGGGAACTTAATTCTTACTTTAGTTCTATCAACCAACATGTGTCTATTTTGGGGGCAATCTGTTTTGTGCAGGCAAGCAAGGGATGTAGAAGCATGAATCAGTTCTAAGCACCTAGGAACTTCTGATCTAGTTGTGAAAAAAAAAAAAAAAAAACAGATTGGGTTACTAACCAGGATATAAAACACTCATAGTCTATACTGCTTAAATCAATGACTGAATCAATCCATAAATAAAGAGAACAAATAAATCTTCTGTGCAGAAGCATCCCAAATCCTCTATGTACATACTTGCCCTCAAGGAGATAGAGCATAACTCCCCAACCATTAAATATGCACTACACATCATGACTTTCCTCCAAAACATACAAAGTGACCAGATGGGGATTTTTTTAAAAGAGTAACTTTACAGTGGAGAAACCTGACAAACACTACCTAGGCCAGGTGATCCAGGTTAACATCAACAGTGATAAGTTACATTGACAGTATGTACCCTTGACATGATGTGATAAAAAATAGCTCTTTATTTTTGTGGTTTCCTTCCCCCAAACCCATAACTCTGTTCTAATCATGAGTAAAACAGCACACAAACCCAAACTGTGGGACACTTTACAAGATACCTTACAAGTACTCTTCAAAACACAATCAAGGTCATAACAAGGAAAGTCTCACAAACTATCAGATTGAAGAGGATCCTAAGGACACATGATGACTAAGTGCTGTGTGTTATCCTGGATGGGATGCTAAAAGACAAAAAAGACATTAGATAAAAACTAAAGATGACCTGGGCACAGTGGTTCATGCCTATAATCCTAGCACTTTGGGAGGCCAAGGCTGGCAGATCACAAGGTCAAAAGTTTGAGAACAGTCTGGCCAATGGAGTGAAACCCTGTCTTGGTGGTTCCAAGATGGCCGAATAGGAATAGCTCCAGTCTACAGCTCCCAGCATGAACGACGCAGATGATGGGTGATTTCTGCATTTCCATCTGAGGTACTGGGTTTATCTCACTGGGGCTTGTCAGACAGTGGGTGCAGGACAGTGGGTGCAGCTCACCGAGCATGAGCCAAAGCAGGGTGAGGCATCCCCTCACCCAGGAAGTGCAAGGGGCCAGGTAATTCCCTTTCCTAGCCAAGCAAAGCAGTGACAGATGGCGCCTGGAAAATCGGGTCACTCCCACCCTAATATTGCACTTTTCCAAAGGTCTTAGCAAACGGCACTGCAGGAGATTATATCCCGCACCTGGCTCGGAGGGTTCCACGCCCATGGAGCCTTGCTCATTGCTAGCACAGCAGTCTGAGATTGAACTGCAAGGCGGCAGCTAGGCTTGGGGAGGGGGGTCCGCCATTACTGAGGCTTGAGTAGGTAAACAAAGCAGCCAGGAAGCTCGAACCGGGTGGAGCCCACCGCAGCTCAAAGAGGCCTGCTTGCCTCTGCAGACTCCACCTGTGGGGGCAGGGCATAGCTGAACAAAAGGCAGCAGAAACCTCTGCAGACTTAAAGGTCCCTGTCTGACAGCTTTGAAGAGAGTAGTGGTTCTCCCAGTACAGAGCTTGAGATCTGAGAATGGACAGACTGCTTCCTCAAGTGGGTCCCTGACCTCTCAGTAGCCTAAATGGGAGGCATCCCCCAGTAGGGGCAGACTAACACTTCACACGGCCGGGTACCCCTCTGAGAGGAAACTTCCAGAGGAATGATCAGGCAGCAACATTTTCTGTTCAGCAATATTCGCTATTCCACAGCCTCTGCTGCTGATACCCAGGCAAACAGGGTCTGGAGTGGACCTCCAGAAAACTCCAACTGATGTGCAGCTGAGGGTCCTGACTATTAGAAGGAAAACTAACAAACAGAAAGGACATCCACACCAAAACCTCATCTGTATGTCACCATCATCAAAGACCAAAAGTAGATAAAACCACAAAGACAGGGAAAAAAACAGAGCAGAAAAACTGAAAATTCTAAAATTCAGAGAGCCTCTCCTCCTCCAAAGGAACACAGCTCATCACCAGCAACAGAACAAAGCTGGATGGAGAATGACTTCGACGAGTTGAGAGAAGAAGGCTTCAGATGATCAAACTTCCCCAAGCTAAAGGAGGAAATTCGAACCCAACGCAAAGAAGTTAAAAACCTTGAAAAAAGATTAGACGAATGGATAACTAGAATAACCAATGTAGGAAGTCCTTAAAAGACCTGATGGAGCTGAAAACCATGGCACAAGAACTACATAACAAATGCACAAGCTTCAGTAGCTGATTTGATCAACTGGAAGAAACTGTATCAGAATGGAAGATCAAATGAACGAAATGAATGAAATGAAGTGAGAAGAGAAGAGAAGCTTAGAGAAAAAAAAATATAAAAGAAACTAACAAAGCCTCCAAGAAATATGAGACTATGTTAAAAGACCAAATGTACATCTGATTGGTGTACCTGAAAGTGATGGGAAGAATGGAACCAAGTTGGAAAACACTCTTCAGGATATTATCCAGGAGAACTTCCCCAACCTAGCAAGGCAGGCCAAAATTCAAATTCAGGAAATACAGAGAACACCACAAAGATACTCCTCGAGAAGAGCAACTCCAAGACACATAATTGTCAGATTTACCAAGGTTGAAATGAAGGAAAAAATGTTAAGGGCAGCCAGAGAGAAAGGTCGGGTTACCCACAAAGGGAAGCCCATCAGAATAACAGCTGATCTCTCGGCAGAAACTCTACAAGCCAGAAGAGAGTGGGGGCCAATATTCAACATTCTTAAAGAAAAGAATTTTCAAACCAAAATTTCATATCCAGCCAAACTAAGCTTCATAAGTGAAGGAGAAATAAAATCATTTACAGACAAGCAAATGCTGAGAGATTTTCTCACCACCAGGCCTGCCATACAAGAGCTCCTGAAGGAAGCACTGAACATGGAAAGGAAAAACCAGTACCAGTCACTGCAAAAACATGCCAAATTGTAAAGACCATCGATGCTAGGAAGAAACGGCATCAACTAACAAGCAAAATAACCTGTTAACATCATAATGTTAGGATCAAATTCACACATAACAATATTAACCTTAAATGTAAATGGGCTAAATGCTCCAATTAAAAGACACAGACTGGCAAATTGGATTAAGAGTCAAGACTCATCAGTGTGCTGTATTCAGGAAACCCATCTCACATGCAGAGACACACATAGGCTCAAAATAAAGGGATGGAGGAAGATCTACCAAGCAAATGGAAAACAAAAAAAGGCAGGGGTTGCAATCCTAGTCTCTGATAAAAGGTCTTTAAACCAACAAAGATCAAAAGAGACAAAAAAGGCCGTTACATAATGGTAAAGGGATCAATTCAACAAGAAGAGCTAACTATCCTAAATATATACGCACCCAATACAGGAGCACCCAGATTCATGAAGCAAGTCCTTAGAGACCTACAAAGAGACTTAGACTCCCACACAATAATAATAGGAGACTTTAACACCCCACTGTCAACATTAGACAGATCAATGAGACAGAAAGTTAACAAGGATATCCAGGAATTGACTCAGCTCTGCACCAAGCAGACCTAATAGACATCTACTGAACTCTCCACCCCCAAATCAACAGAATATACATTCTTCTCAGCACCACACCACACTTATTCCAAAACTGACCACATAGTTGGAAGTAAAGCACTCCTCAGCAAATGTAAAAGAACAGAAATTTTAACCAACTGTCTCTCAGACCACAGTGCAATCAAACTAGAACTCAGGAATAATAAATTTACTCAAAACCGCACAACTACATGGAAACTGAACAACCTGCTCCTGAATGACTACTGAGAAAAAAACGAAATGAAGGCAGAAATAAAGATGTTCTTTGAAACCAATGAGAACAAAGACACAACATACTAGAATATCTGGGACACATTTAAAGCACTGTGTAGAGGGAAATTTATAGCACTAAATGCCCACAAGAGAAAGCAGGAAAGATCTAAAATTGACACCCTAACATCACAATTAAAAGAACTAGAGCAGCAAGAGCAAACACTTTCAAAAGCTAGCAGAAAGCAAGAAATAACTAAGATCAGAGCAGAACGGAAGGAGATAGAGACACAAAAAAACCTTCAAAACATCAATGAATCCAGGAGCTGGTTTTTTGGAAAGATCAACAAAATTGATAGACTGCTAGCAAGACTAATAAAGAAGAAAAGAGAGAAGAATCAAATAGACTCAATAAAAAATGATAAAGGGCATATCACCACCAATCCCACAGAAATACAAACTACCCTTAGAGAATACTATAAACACCTCTGCACAAATAAACTAGAAAATCTAGAAGAAATGGATAAATTCCTCGACACATACATCCTCCCAAGACTAATCCAGGAAGAAGTTGAATCTCTGAATAGACCAATAACAGGCTCTGAAATTGAGGCAATAATTAATAGCCTACCAACCAAAAAAAAAGTCCAGGACCAGACGGATTCACAGCCGAATTCTACCAGAGGTACAAGGAGGAGTTAGTACCATTCCTTCTGAAACTATTCCAGTCAATAGAAAAAGAGGGAATCCTTCCTAACTCATTTTATGAGACCAGCATCATCCTGATACTAAAGCTGGCAGAGACACAACAAAAAAAGAGAATTTTAGACCAATATCCCTGATGAACATTGATGCAAAAATCCTCAATAAAATACTGGCAAACTGAATCCAACAGCACATCAAAAAGCTTATCCACCATGATCAAGTGGGCTTGATCCCTGGGACGCAAGGCTGGTTCAACATACACAAATCAATAAATGTAATCCAGCATATGAACAGAACCAACGACAAAAACCACATGATTATCTCAATAGACGTAGAAAAGGCTTTTGACAAAATTCAACAGCCCTTCATGCTAAAAACTCTTAATAAATTAGGTATTGATGGGACGTATCTCAAAATAATAAGAGCTATTTATGACAAACCCACAGCCAATATCATACTGAATGGGCAAAAACTGGAAGCATTCCCTTTGAAAACTGGCACAAGACAGGGATGTCCTCACTCACCGCTCCTGTTCAACATAGTGCTGGAAATTCTGGCCAGGGCAACCACGCAGGAGAAAGAAAAAAAGGGTATTCAGTTAGGAAAAGAGGAAGTCAAATTGTCCCTGTTTGCAGATGACATGATTGTATATCTAGAAAACTCCATTGTCTCAGCCCAAAATCTCCTTAAGCTGATAAGCAACTTCAGCAAAGTCTCAGGATACAAAATCAATGTGCAAAAATCACAAGCATTCTTATACACCAATAACAGACAAACAGAGAGCCAAATCATGAGTGAACTCCCATTCACAATGGCTTCAAAGAGAATAAAATACCTAGCAATCCAACTTACAAGGAATGTAAAGGACTTCTTCAAGGAGAACTACAAACCACTGCAAGAGGATACAAACAAATGGAAGAACATTCCATGCTCATGGATAGGAAGAATCGATATCGTGAAAATGGCCATACTGCCCAAGGTAATTTATTGATTCAATGCCATCCCCATCAAGCTACCAATGACTTTCTTCACAGAATTGGAAAAACTACTTTAAAGTTCATATGGAACCAAAAAAGAGCCTGCATTGCCAAGTCAATCTTAAGCCAAAAGAACAAAGCTGGAGGCATCACGCTACCTGACTTCAAACTATACTACAAGGCTACAGTAACCAAAACAGCATGGTACTGGTACCAAAACAGAGATATAGACCAATGGAACAGAACAGGGCCCTCAGAAATAATACCATACATCTACAACTATCTGATCTTTGACAAACCTGACAAAAACAAGAAATGAGGAAAGGATTCCCTATTTAATAAATGGTGCTGGGAAAACTGGCTAGCCATATGTAGAAAGCTGATACCGGATCCCTTCCTTACACCTTATACAAAAATTAATTCAAGATGGATTAAAGACTTAAATGTTAGACCTAATACCATAAAAACCCTAGAAGAAAACCTAGGGAATACCATTCAGGACATAGGCATGGGCAAGGACTTCATGTCTAAAACACCAAAAGCAATGGCAACAAAAGCCGAAATTGACAAATGGGATCTAATTAAACTAAAGAGCTTCTGCACAGCAAAAGAAACTACCATCAGAGTGAACAGGCAACCTACAGAATGGGAGAAAATTTTTGCAATCTACTATCTGACAAAGGGCTAATATCCAGAATCTACAAAGAACTCAAACAAATTTACAAGAAAAAAACAAACAACCCCATCAACAAGTGGGCAAAGGATATGAACATACACTTCTCAAAAGAAGACATTTATGCAGCCAACATACACATGAAAAAAATGCTCATCATCACCGGCCATCAGAGAAATGCAAATCAATACCTCAATGAGATACCATCTCACACCAGTTAGAATGGCGATCATTAAAAAGTCAGGAAACAACAGGTGCTGGAGAGGATGTGGAGAAATAGCAACACTTTTACATTGTTGGAGGGACTGTAAACTAGTTCAACTATTGTGGAAGACAGTGTGGTGATTCCTCAGGGATCTAGAACTAGAAATACCATTTGACCCAGCCATCCCATTACTGGGTATGTACCCAAAGTATTATAAATCATGCTGCTGTAAAGACACATGCACACGTATGTTTATTGTGGCACTATTCACAATAACAAAGACTTGGAACCAACCCAAATGTCCAACAATGATATACTGGATTAAGAAAATGTGGCACATGTACACCATGGAATACTATGCAGCCATAAAAAATGATGAGTTCATGTCCTTTGTAGGGACATGGATGCAGCTGGAAACCATCTTTCTCAGCAAACTATCACAAGGACAAAAAACCAAACACTGCATGTTCTCACTCATAGGTGGGAATTGAACAATGAGAACACTTGAACATAGGAAGGGGAACATCACACACCAGAGCCTGTTGTGGGGTGGGGGGTTGGGGGAGGGATAGCATTAGGAGATATACCTAATATAAATGATGAGTTAACGGGTGCAGCACACCAATATGGCACATGTATACATATGTAACAAAACTGCACGTTGTGCACATGTACCCTAGAACTTAAAGTATAATAATAATAAAAAAGAAACCCCGTCTCTACTAAAAATTCAAAAAATTAGCTGGGCATGGTGGTGGGCACCTGTAATCCCAGCTACTTGGAAGGCTGAGGCAGGAGAATCGCGTGAACCCAGGAGGTGAAGGTTTCAGTGAACCAAGATCACACCATTGCACTCCAGCTGGGGCAACAGTGCGAGACTCCATCTCAAAAAAAACATAACAAAAAAACAAACAAAAAAAAGATATCTTAGCAAATTTCAAGTATATAATTGTTATCAACTATAATCACTATGCTGTACATTAGGTCTCCAGGACTGATTCATCTTATAAATTTATAACTGCAGGTGTATGCCCTTTGACCAACATCCCCCCTTTAGCAAAGATCTACACTCTTGCCAAGATCTACTCTTTGTACCGACAGAATAGATCTCAAGTCTTCTCACCACACATGCACACACACACACAAAATGGTAATTAGGTGAGGCAATAAATATGTTAGCTTAATTGTAGTATCATTTTACAATGTATATGTATACCAAGATATCACTTTGTATACCTTGAATATAATTTTTATTTGTCAGTCATATCTCAATAAATTTGAGAGAAAACAGAAAAAAATGAAATCTAACCATAGTATGGACTTGTATTGATAATACTGTGCTATCAGTTCATTAATTGTGACAAATGTCCCATATTATGTGTAATGTTAATAACAGCAGAAACCAGTTATGGGGTATATGCCTGTCTATACTAGCTTCTCAATTTTTTGTAAATCTAAAACTATTCTAAAATTAAAACCTTATTTTAAAAACAGAGCATTCATTCATTTAACAGACATTTTTTAACGTTCATATTATTACAACCACTTTGCCATGCACCAAGGACAAAGAAATAAATGGCATGGAGCATCCTATATGATTTAGACCAGTGACTGACTGCAATGGTGTATTAGTCCATTTTCACAGTGCTGAAAAAGACATACCTGAGACTGGGCAATTTACAAGAGAATGAGGTTTAATTGGACTCACAGTTCCACAAGGCTGGGGAGGCCTCACAATCATGGCAGAAGGCAAGAAGGAACAAGTCACATCTTACATGGATGGCAGCAGGCAAAAAAAGAGCTTGTGCAGGGAAACTCCCATTTTTAAAACCATCAGATCTTGTGAGACATATTCACCATCACAAGAACAGCTCAGGAAAGACTCATCCCCCACCCATAATTCAATCACCTCCCACCTCATGTGGGAATCGTGGGAGTTATAACACAAGATGAGATTTGGGTGGGGACAGAGCCAAATCATATCAAATGGTAATTGAGAGGAAGGTGAGGTCACTTCTGGCTGGGTGTTGTAGGGGAATACTGGAGAGGAAGGAGTTAAGGGTAGGCTACATCTACTTTACAATATATGGGTGAGTTTTACTTATGCCTACAAGGCAAGGAAATTTCCCTGGGTAAATAGAAAAAAATAAAAATAGAATAATCAAGCGAAACAAACTCTGCACAGATCATACAAGTGGGAAAAAGTACTAAGGTTCTCTATAGAAGTGTCCCTCAGCAGCTGGTACACAACACAGTCGATGAGTGGTTTAGATCAGTGTTCACAAATATTGAATGTTTGTGTCCTCCCCCCAAAAAGTCATATGTTGAAGACCTAACTCCTAATGTGATGTATGTGGAGATGGGGCCTTTGGAAGATAATTAGATTTAAATAAATCCATGGGCGAGGAGGAGGAGAAGGAGAGGAAGAGGAGGAAGAGGAGGAGGACTAGGAGGAAAAAGAAGAAGGAGAAGGAGGAAGAAGAAGAAGAAGAAGAAGAAGAAGAAGAAGAAGAAGAAGAAGAAGAAGAAGAANAAAGAAAGAAAGAAAGAAAGAAAGAAAGAAAGAAAGAAAGAAAGAAAGAAAGAAAGAAAGAAAGAAAGAAAGAAAGAGAGAAAAAAGAAAGAAGAAAGAAAGAAAGAAAAAGGAGAGAGGGAAGGAGGGAAGAAGGAAGGAAAGAGGTCTCCAAAATCTCTCTCTCTCTCTCTCTCTCTCTACATATATATATATATAGTGTGTGTGTGTGTTCACGTGCATGTGTGTTGGTGAGATTCCAGAAATTACGAAGGTGAGGTAGATATGCAAAGAGTGTGTGTTGATGGGGGATAGAGTTTCAGGGAAATATTAGGTTTCTTTTTTGGTATTTCCTATGCACTCCAAGTAGATGGTGGCTCATTTTACTTAACCTTGCTGTGACTCTGGGACACGACTTTTCCCTAACACAGTTGGATTATTCTTTTACCATTTGCTAGCTATTTATTTAGGAGATATCTGAGGTACACTTAGCTCAGTTGCTTAGCTCTTTCAGTAACTGGGATATAGAAAAAAGAATTCTGATCTTGCCATCAGAAAACCTGAATTATTTCTATTACCAACTCTGTGACCTTGGTGAGTTACCTAAATCCTTCTGAGTCTCAAAACTAGTTTCTGTAAAATTCTTAAAATAAGACCTACCTCATAGGTTGTGTGTGCCATACCAGCTGTGAAGCTGGAGGTCATGAGGTATACAGTCTAAAGTAGACAAATTAATTTCAACTCAAGGAACACATCTAGTTAAATTACAACAACTACCTGTAAAGCTTAGAAGGAATGTGGGCCATGGCCAAGTCCAGGAGTGGGAATATGAGTGACACATAAGTGCTATCCCTGATATCAGGTATTATTTATTATTTAACTTTCAAATGACTATCTCAGGTGTCATCTCATTCCTTCATGACTGATCAAACCTAATCAGTCCGCTCCCTTACTATAATAGAGAAGTCAGATCTATAAGTTTACTTACTCGATGAGAAGCTGTTTAAATAAAAATATAAATAAGTGTAAACAGTACTATGTTTCACCATCTTTTTTATTCTTCAAACGCAGATAGCCTATGGAATAAAAAAAGACCAATCAAAGACATCTAGCAAAATTCTTCTTAAGATGAAAAAAAGTTTTTAATACTTCAATCTGTGGTTTTTGTTCTTTATGGGCAGAGGGCAACATCTGACATTATTTTCCTTTTTCACAGTCAATATGACTATTTGATTCAAAGAGAGGACTCAAGTGCAGTAGAATAAAGATGCTAGAGAAATAAAGAAGGAAGTTTCAAATTAAAGAAGAATGGAGTGGAGATGGGGAGGAAATGCAGATCAAAGTGACAGGGTTGAGGGGAGAAGAAGGGACAAAAGAAATGGCAGATAAGAGCAGAAAGACCAAAGCCAGGGTGAAATGCAGTGAAAAGGAAAGAAGTCAGAAGGAAATATGTTTTCATTTATACTACTCCGGAAGAGTATTTTAAAAGGAATATGATGTCACTTCCATGTCGGTATAGCAAAGATATTTCATAACACATAATTGTATTTCTTTTTGTCCATCAGGACCAAATTATTGCCTTCTCTAGAATTAATTTTTCTACTTTTTAGCGGAGTTTCAGAGAAATACTAAAATGATTTCATTTTTTAAGAACTCATGGTTTACTTATGGCGCCTTTAAGAACATTCCCATCATAAATATAAAAAAAATCTAATCGTACTCTCACAATGTGTATCCCATGAGGATATTTACTTCCAAATTTAAATTTAGTCACTGAAATAGATGTACCACACAAAGGAGAATCAGTGCCAAACCTAATCTCACACTTTTAAGAATCATAAATCTTTACTTTTTAAATGAACATTCAAGCAACAATGATGTCCCTGACACAGAAGGAATGCTATGTTAAGATATTGCATTCCTTGACAAGTTTGCAAGTATGAACATAACACTTGTGGTGGATCTTACTAGTGATATAACAGGAATTTGCAGTTACTTTTAGTTTTAGTTTTATTTGCATTTGAACATTACAATAGATTGGCATTTTGGAATTTGTCTAGACTATAAAATTTTGCTTAGGAAAGTATAGATATGTTTCCCTTGCCCCGAAGGATGAATTCCTACTATACTCGGTGATTGCATCTTGCAAACGAATCTTTATAAAGGAAGTCTCTCTGTATATGCCTATGTCTAACACAGTCAGCTCAGTATATGTGACCATCTCAGTCCTCAGCCTGCCTCTCAGGCAGTTCCCTAAGAGCATCCCACAGGCATTACTCAACTAGTAACAGATTTTGCTAGATTGTTTCACTTCCCAGGAGTGAGATTCAACATGATACATGATCTGACTCATGTAATAGGTCTACAAATTTTTAATTAAAATGTGACTTATGAAACAGTGCAAACATTCAGTATAGGTCAAAGGCTTAGCAAACTATATATTCATTAGCTGGAATATTATACAGCCATCACAAATTATATTTAAATGCATTTTTAAAGGTATAATAATAATTTTTTTAAAATCAGTATTCAAAATTGTATATATGCCATAATTGCATATATAGTGGGAAAAATAAAATTAAGCTTGTATAATAATAAAACTAAGCATGTGTAAAAAGAAATATACTGTAACTGTGACTAAGTAGCTGGACTGTCGTGATTTTTTAAATCTATATTTCCATTTATTTTCAACATTTACTTTAATGACGTTATGCTGTTTAATAATGAATATGCTTGTATTTCAAAGTATTTAACAAAAAGGCCAATTTTGCTCTTGTTTTTCCTCTTAAATTTATTTTTTCCTTTTTTTTTTTTTTTTTTCCTAATGAGAGAGGATCAAGGCAAAGCATAGCAAAGGTCCAAAACAGGAAGATTCAAGTTGGGGACCTAGGATCAGATATGGAAGCTGCCACAAAGAGATAAGAAAGCAAGTAAGCAAGTAAGCACAGCTGCAGGTTTATCGTTATAGGTCAAAGTTACAAACTGAGATTAGCCCACAAAGAGATAGAAAGAGGAAAAGAAGCTTAGCTCTAAGACCAGAAAAGGAGGAAAGGAAGAGGAGGCAAAACCCTGTTATATCATGGGACATCTCATATGTAACTCATTGAGTCTTCATATTTTCTTTCTTTCTTCATATTTTTTTCATGAACTTTGGAAAGAGCTAAGAATCAGCCAGGACTTTAAACTTTGGAGAGAACTAAGAACGAGCCAAAACTTACGATCCTTTCATCATTCAGTATAAATTCCTCCAGGGCCAAGCACCATCTCTGGCACCGGGGATGCAACAATGAACAAAAGAGGACAGCCCCACGCTCCTGCGGTTGATAGTCTTGATGGGGAGAGCTGACAAAAACATAGAAAAATTAATCAGCTAGATAGCTAGCTAGTGTCAGAAATGAATAAGGGCATGAAGACAATAAGATAGGATCATATGACCAGGAAGTGTATTTCCCACAGCCAGGACAGGACTTTTTAAAGCGGTAACATCTGAATTGAAGCCTGATGATACAAAAACCAGTAAAGACCTGAGGGAGGGATGTTACAGCTTTAGAGGACAATCTCACATCAAGCCAGCTCCTGCAGAACACAAGAACCTCAGTGAAAAGAGGTAAACCAAGGCAGGGAGTCTCTGTTAAAGAAGACGAGGAGGACACTTGGTCTCATCTCAGCTCTGGGTGAAAGAAAGTGGGAGGTTGAAAGGTTTCCCTGAAAATTTATATTTACAAACCTGAACTCACATGGGTTACAGCCAGAATATACACTACTAGTAGAGTGGGGGGGATACAAAGCTTAAAATTTAGTTTGAACTTAGTATTTACTTTTCATAAGCAAAAGAAAATTATCTTTAGAGGAAAGCAGCTTAAAACTGGTCCTCAAAAAAACTCCTACAGGTTATGTTCAATAAAACATGTGTTCACAGAAAACAAAAACAACAGACTCAGAAAGACTGCCAATATTAGGATTATCAAATGGGTAGCCTAAATAATTATGCTTAATGCGGTTATAAAAATTAAAGTATCTGTCTCAAGTATTATAGAAACAGTAGACTGAAAATAATGAAACATACTTGGGAAAGAATTAAATAAAGCTTCTAGAAAAAATCAAATAAATATTTTAAAAACTGAAATTAGAAAATCAACAAATAGATTAAAGAGCAGATTAGGCACAAATGGGAAAACACATATAAAAGTACTTTTTAGAGTATATATAAAGTACTCAACAAAATTAGGGATTCATAGAATTATGCATGTAAAGCTGGCTATCCCAGATTACTACCAATAGAATGTTAGAGAAGAGAGTATTCCTGGAGGTTAGCTTATCAAGCATTCTCTCAGAACAAAAATTCTCCCTGAAGGCTCCTTTTATTCAGAGTGTGAGCTCCAAGACAGAAGGGACCAGTGTGACTTATTCACCAACAGATCTCCAGCACTGGAAATAGTTGTTGGTTAAGTGTTCAATACACATTTGTTAACTGAATGAGTGAATAAATGAATAATGACATATTTAATAATAGTTGGTAGAAATCCTACAATGATATTTGGAGATTTTAGTCTAATTCTGGCAACACACATCTCTAAAACATCTGGTTTTAAAAAATGAAAGACTCAGCCCACTAGAAAATAATTTTTGTACTCAATGCCAAATGCCAAGAGATTGACATATAGAGATTTGAGTTTCTGTATATCACTGAATGGTTTGACAGTGGTTTTCTCTTCTTATGCCCTTATTTAGATGTTGTGCTGACAAAATTCAAGCAATACTCCACCTCCACAATCTGTTTCATCTCCCACACTCCCTGCACATTTTGAGATACTGAATTTAAAATTTGTAAATGCCAGTGAATGAGGCTCTGATGCAGTCTTCGGAATTTGAAAACTCCTTATCAATCCTAGCAGATTAGCCCAAGCTTATCTTTAATGTAGCGTATCAGTTGAGGAGATGGCAGGGAAAATAATAAGTAAATAATTTTCACTGCTAAATCTTTTTCAGTTCATGACACATTGTATATTACATGCCTACTCTCCTCTGTCCACTATTAGTTTTTTTCTGGTGCTCAGGCGGATGTGATTCCATCAGTACAAATTAGCTGAAAACCCAGCCATTACATCTACATGGCAATCTACAGATTCACAAATACGATGCCATCTCCACAGGATTAACTTTATGCTGGGCCTTTCATCTACAAGGCCACCCACAAGTTACAAAAGGAGGCAAAATGGTAGCTCTCTGCAAATGTATAATGGAGTCTCAGTGCTCCTGCTTTTAAGCAGGGTCATTTCTGTTCACATGAATGGAATAGATTTTCCGAAATGGATAGAATCCTAGAAAAATGACATAACAACCAGGCTCTGCAAATCAGCTGTAATCATTATATCCTGAAAACCTAATTGAACTAAAAAACTCAAGAGTGATAACCAGAAATCAGGTATGTATGACAAACTTGTAACTAAATTACTAAAAGGTTGGCATTGCCATTTTTCATGCACAGCTATAAATGCCTATGCAAGAAGTCTTACACAGTGTTTCACTCTTTTCTAAATGCTACAAGCTGAAGAATACTATCTCCTTCCTGCATAGAATGTTATGGAAGAAAGAACAGGTAGTCTAAAGTCCAAGGAATAGTTTTTCAAAGACGTCTGAGATTTAAACCAATTCCTACAGAACATTACCTAAATTTTCATTCTTTACTCACCCACAGCCCAGTTGCCTCACACAGTTTGAAATGTGATTGCCAGTTAAGAAAAGCTTCAGTCCATTTGTATTTGGTTCAGAGACATTTTTAATAGTGTTTACAGTCTCAAACACTGTGTGGACAAGTGCTGGAGAGAACCAGCATGTGCAGCTTTCTCCAGCAACAGGTACCAGAAAATGCCTGCAGGCACAGGGGTGAAATATCCTCTCTTGAAAGAAAAAATAAGTGTTGTGGGACAATCTTTCAACAAGATTCTCAGTGTTAGACTATGAAGCAAATAAGAAACCTGGTTTGCAAGCATAAGTTTCCAAGCATCTTTCACAGCTATATGGCATAAACTTCCACAATGTGGTATAAGAATGTGCTGTTTCAGATATTAATGACTTTGTAACTGCATGCAAAGGGACGAGTATGTATACATTGGAGGCAGGTTGACCAGAAAGGTAAATGTGTGCCCATTTCTGATTGCATTTATGTTTGTATTACAGCAAGCTCTTGGAATAAATGACTAGAATGATTTGAAAATTGCTTTGATGCTATAGATATTGGTGCTGATAACATAGGGAAAGGTTTGTTACTAAACTCTACTGGGCCTAAAATTATGCTGGAAAGAATGCAAGTACATATGAGATACATAAAGATATATTAACAGAACACTCTAGTATAAAGCTGAACATCAACCATGACAAATGTCGGGTCCCAAGTTTGCCAGAAAGTAAATTATTAGAGACAGAGGAGAACATACCATTAGGTTGTACAACATGGCAGAAATGCACAAAATTTTCTACAAATATCTTTAACTATGAAGGATTATTCCCATCCCTGGCAACTCCTCAATCAATGTGATATGTTCCTCTGGAATTGATACAGCGTTCTAAAATTTCTTAAACCTACATCAGCACCCTGGAGGTTAGCATCGGGAAGATTCATTTTCTTAAGGTATATAGAGCACTTAGGGAAGGTAGAAAAGGAGTTATCTTGGCTTGGGATTTGGCAGCATGACATTAAAGTAATGGAAATGAAGGGGGAAATTCTGTCAATCATCTATGTGCTTGATATATTCTCGAAACAGAAAGCCTCTAGACATTTAAATTTTTTTTGCATTCTGAAGTCAAAAAATCCAGTCTCTAGTCTGAATTTTGTATTTCCCTCACCACCCAGATGTTTTGAAGAGGCATAAACCCAGATTTAAATTAAAGCCTTGAATCACATTTCAAAAATCATAGACAAAGAATTTATCTATTATTATTTTTCTCCATATTAAAAATCATATCTAGGATCTAAGCTTATAAAAGTGAGCAACTTCACCCTTTTCTTCACGATATGCTTCACTTCTGAAGAGAAAAAACCTGATTATTTTAGCATCACCTATAGTTTCATGCTTGAAACAGCACCTAAGGTATATTCATGAACCAGAAAAGGCCTTATCACTGTTATACAATTCCATTTTGGCATCTACTCAGCCATGAAAGCAGTTTTGTTTTTATGTGAAATGTGCCAGATGGCGTGTGCACTGCATGGTTGAAACAAACACTCAGAACTCAATTCTGCTGCAAGTTCTTTACTGGAGGGAACATTTGGTCATGTGGTTATAACTCCACGTGGTACTTTAAAAGTGACCAAAGCCCTATGTTAGGAAATACTTTTGTTCACATTATTTCAGTTTTTTTAAAAAAAATTAATTTTTGGCAAAAGAGGGATGTGACTTTTGGAGTTGTTGAGAATCATCCTGCTGATAACTGAATTGTCAATTGGTATTGATGTGTGAAATCTGACGCTAGCATAGCTTCTAAAGAAACCACATTTTCCATTTTAAAAAATCATATGCCAGCTAATACAGGTAGAGTGGTTTGGGAAAGACACATTAGATTGTCTCTGAATGGAGAGTAAAATCTCTAGATCATTAAATTGAATGGCACACGATTCATGAGCTGGGAGAGTTCTTTTAATATTGATTTTTTTTTAAAGGAGAGATAAATTCAAGCATACCTTCCTTCAAAGAAAAATAAGTGTTAAATGAATATTATGACCTCTTTATAGAGATCATTATATCACTATAAGGAACAACATTAGTAGTGTAGTATACTATATAAGAGACATATACATATGTGAGGGAGAGATAGACCATTGTATTAATCTGTTTTCATGCTGCTGATAAAGACATACCCAAGACTCAGTGATTTATAAAGAAAAGGAGGTTTAATGGACTCACAGTTCCACGTGGTTGGGGAGGCTTCACAATCATGGCAGAAGGTGAAAGGCACATCTTACATGGCAGCAAGCAAGAGAGAGAATGAAAGCCAAGTGAAAGGGGTTTCCCCTTATAAAACCATTAGATCTCATGAGACTTATTCACTACCCCGAGAACCATATGGAAAAAAACACCGCCATGATTCAATTTTCTCCCACCAGGTCCCTCCCACAGCATATGGGAATTATGGGAGCTACAGTTCAAGTTGAGATTTGGGTGGGAACACAGCCAAACCATATCAACCATGATGACATTCAATGAACATGAACAAATATTGACCACATGCTACCTGACTGGCATTGTGCCAGGTGAGAAAAGAGACATATGACCTCATCTTGCTTATTATTTTAGTTGAAGAATACAAGAAAGCAATCCCATTCACAATAGCTACCACAAATTAAAATAAAATAAAATACCTAGAAATAAATTTAACTGAACAGTTGAAAGACCTCTATAAGGAAAACTATAAAATACTAATGAAATAAATTGAAGAGAATATAAACAAATGGAAAAACCTCCCATGTTCACAAATAGGAAGAATTAATAGTGTTAAGATGATCATACTACTCAAAGCAATCTACAGATTCAATGCAATCCCTATCAAAATACCAGTGACATTCTTCCCAGAAATAGGAAAAAAAAATCCTAAAATCCATATGGAACCACAAAATACTCCAAATAGCCAAAGTAATCCTGAGCAGAAAGAGCAAAGCTGGAAGCATACCAAACTTCAAAATATATTACAAAGCTATAATAGCTAAAACAGCATGATACTGGCATAAACAGACACATAAACCAATGGAACCAAACAAAGTCCCAAAATTAATCTATACATCTATAGCCAACTGAAGTTTTACAAAGGTCTTAAGGAAATTCATTAAAGAAAGGATAGTCTTGTAAATAAATGCTATTATGAAAACTGGATATCCATATGCAGAAGAATGAAACTAGACCACCACCTCTCACCCTATGCAAAAATGAACTCAAAATGGATTACAAACCTAAATGTAAGACCCAAAACTATAAAACTACTAGAGGAAAACATAGGAGAAACACCTCAAAACATTTGTCTGGAAATAGATTTTATGAATAAGACCTCAAAAGCATAGGCAACAAAAACAAAAATAAACAAATGTGATTAAAACAAACTAAAAAGCTTCTGCACAGAAAAAGAATTAATCAACAGAACGAAAAGAGAACTTACAGAAGAGGAGAAAATATCTGCAAACTATTCATTCAAAAGAGTATTAATATCCAGAATACACAAGGACTTCAAACATCTGAATAGAAAAAACTAAACAGTCTGATTTAAAAATTGGCAAGTGACCTGAACAGACATTTCTCAAAAGAAGACACACAAATAGACAATAAATATATGAAACAAGGTTCAACATCGCTAATCATCAGGGAAATGCAAATCAAAACCACAATGAGACATCATCTCACCTCAGAGTGGCTATTATTTTTTAAAAGGACAGAAAAAAACAAATGATGGTGAAGACGCAGAGAAAAGGAATTTTTTTGTTTGGTGGAAATGTAAACCAGTATAGCTAGGGACAACGGTATGGAGGTTGCTCAAAAACTACTGATAGAACTACCATATTCTCCAGCAATCCCCCCGCTGGCCATTTACCCAAAGGAAAGGAAATAAGTATATAAAAGAGACATCTGGCTCCCATGTTTATTGTAACAGTATTCACAGTATCCAAGATGTGGAATCATCCCATGTCTAACAACAGATGAATGTGGTATATATACACAATAAAATGCAACTCAGCCACACAAAAGGATGATATCCTGTCAACAAGATTTAACTGCATAAAATAGAGCTAAAATTGAATACTATATTATCAAAACATGAGACAATATGGTGATCTTAGCAGCTCTCCTCCCAGTAAGCTCTACAAATCCCTGTGGAGATTTGAGGTGAGCCTTACCTCTCTGGCTACCAGAGCTCTATTGCCATTTCTTGGGATACGGTCAGAGGGGATCTAGTCTTTGTCCTTGCATCAAAAGTTGCTATTTGCCAGGCGTGACTCATGCCTGTAATCCCAGCACTTTGGGAGGCTGAGGTAGGCGGATTGCTTGAACCCAGGAGTTCAAGATCAGCCTGGGCAACATAGTGAAACCTCATCTCTACTAAAAATACAAAAAATTAGCTGGCATGGTGGCATGCATCTTGTATTCCCAGGTACTTAGGAGACTGAGGCAGATCAAGGCTGATTGAGCCTGGGAGATCAAGGCTGCAGTGAGCCGTAATTACACCACTACTCTCCAGCTTGGGTGACAGACCAAGATCCAGTCAAAAAAAAGAAGAAAGAAATTGCTATCATTTTGAGCTAAACTTTGAGCCAGCCTGTCCTTAGCTCACCTGTCCTAAATCCATGTCCCATCTGCCCACTACTCCATCCACTGATTAATAACTTAACTTACTTGTGCCTTCCAAGTTGTACGTTCTTTGTAGACAAATACAAGTTCGAACTGTCATTTGTCATGTCTATACTAATGAAAACAGAATTCAGACCCCTTGCAAGAGTAACAGAATAAGGAGCCCCCAAAGGCACCTGAAGTTTGAAAGGGCTGAAAGAAAGAGTCATCAACAAGAAAAAGGGAACCAAAATAAAGAGGATAGGCTGGCAGCAAACCTCACTCACACAGTTACCCAGAGCAGGTTCCTCTATGTTGCCCCAAAAACTAATCAAAAACCTGATGATGAGTAACCACCAGTGAAGACATTTCTTCTTCTTTTTTTAAGACATTTCTTAAACTCAGAAACACCTAGCTGAAAAGGACCTTGGAGATCATCTGAGTATTTTCATTTTGCAGAGTCAAAAATAACTCACTTGAGGACATGAGCTTGAGTGTCGGTGCTCTTTCTAGTGTCATATGATACTTCTCGGGACAGACCTGTGCTGGATGCTGTAAGTGGATGCACTTCCTGTTGGAGGAAAGGAGGTAAACCTAGCAGCTCTGCTAAAGAATCAGTTCTTGGGTTTTTTTTCTGATTCATTTTTAATCCCTAAGTTGGTACTATGCTGTCTAATTTTCTAATTTGATGCCTGTATACTTCTAAACCAGCTCATAGCATTTCAACAGGGTCAGTATGAGGGTGAGGCAAGAGAGATGCCTTATATGATCCTAACAGTGACTGTCTCCTTATATTTTGCATCTTAACTGTCTTACTCACCATACATTAGACCCAGCCCTGCATTTTAACACATCTAACAAACTGTGGTTCCTCATTTATTTGTACAGGTCAAGATAGAGAATCGGGGAGCCGACTATTTAGATTATAAGGCAAAAAACAACAAACATATACAAAATGAAGCTGTTACTTAATTCATCACTCTTTCCTGAATACTGATTATATTAGCAAAACAGAGATGGAGCCCCTATGACCTAGAACTATGAAAATACGAACAGTTAACTTTAGTATGTTAAAGGATCCCAAATCCAAAGTAATCACATCTCCAGCAGACTTAATTTAAGACGCTTCTAAATTTCAATACCTGACCTATGGGTTTTAAATTTAATTTGAAATACAATTTTTCGTCTAAATTATGGAAGTAATAATTACCTTAAAGAGGGAAAAACTGCTAGTGCTATTCCTATATGACCAACGGAAGAGAATAAGTAAATGGAGAACTGGCAGAAATCAAAAGGGCACATAAAACATATGATCATTTGTTGGAATATATAGCCTTTCAGCTTTTGGAATATAGACTAGATTAGGGTGTGACTTCTCTTTTGGGTAAGCCGTGCTGTTTGAATTAGAGCACTTAACTCTGCCAGCACCAAGGGCTGAACTGATCAATAATATATATCTCATGTTGTATTGCAATGAGCCCAATCAGTCTTTTGGGCTGAGAGTGTTGGGTATAGTGCTTGACAGAATAAGCACAGCTCATGTGATGGACAACTCTTCGTCTCAGTCTCACAAGAGCTTGAATGTGAATGTCAAGGAAGAGTCAGAGAGTATAGTGACAGTGAGAAGTTGGAACTCATTTTGTTGCACTATTAGAAATCCAAGGCAAACCCAAACCAGCTTAAACATCCACAGGAAGTTGGTTGGCTCAGGGAATCCAAAGTAGGGTTGAATAATCAAAAACTAGAAAGTTTGGGGTGTATTTGGGCCTCAGGAACAACTAGGGCTAGAACCAGGATCATGAATGTCATAATGTCATGAATTTCTCTCTCTCTTCCCCCACCCCCCACCTCCCTTTCTTTTTCTCTTTTCTCTTTGTGCTCTTTGTGTCTTTCTCATGTTGGATCCCTTCTCTCCCACTGCAGAACATCTTTTTCCAAATATCAGAAAATTTAACCTGGAGAACAAGGTCATGTAAGAAAATGACGTCACTAAAATAGCTACATTTAAATTTCATTGAGAAAAGAGTAGGGAAAAAAGAGGTTGCTAGAGAAATAATTCCATAGATGTTCTTTTAGCAATCATTCTAAATGTTACATTCAACCAAAGACTAGTTTACCCTTTAAAGAGGAAGACAACCGCAACAGATGTGGTGTTAGAATCTAGGCATTTCCTTATTTTACATAATTTAAAATTTAGAGGGAAGAGAATGAGGACATTTGGATTACTTTTAGAGACTACATAATATACTTGTGTTTATGTGCCTACCTTTCCTGTTTTGGGGAGCCTAACATCTTCTTGTCATGAGGGAAAAATAGAAACAGGAAAATATTGGATCGCTGATACACTTTATTGGCCCTAGTTTCAGGAAGATAAACTCAAAGAGATGGTGTGGCACCCCCCTGATTACCTCATCCCAGAGAAACATCCTCCATGTTTCCAGTAGCCAGTGGGAGAAGCAGCACGTGAGGCAGTGCAGTGTTGTTATTGTTATTATCGTTGTTAATTTTATTTGGAGGAGTGAGACAGCAGGAGGCCTATTGCTATAGATCTTAACATAATAAAATTTCTTAGAGCAATGCTCCACAGACAATTCTCCCCTGCCCTGATTTGATAGTTCTCTAAACCTGTTTAATAGATGATAGCTACATTAATTATTTACATTAATTAATGTAAATAATTGCATTAATACATTACAGTGCCATTGCACATCCATGGAACTTATTAATTAATCCATTAAGTAATTATTAAATTTCAAGATTGACCTGCACATGGGAAATAGAGGAATGTAAATTACAGAAACCTTCTGGGGTACAATATGCATTCATTAACATCCTTAAATTCTATCAGTCAACAATTCTCCAAAAGCATAGAAGAAAAGAGTTGACTCTACTTTCCTAATCATAATAACAGCAATAATAATGAAACAACCAAGCAACATCAACAATTAGTATTATTACTTGTAAATCAAAACAACTAGCATTGATTGACAGTTTGCAATACACAAGTACAGCTCTGGAAGTGTTATGTGCGTACGATCACTCCACTTTCCTTGCAAATAACAAGAATTCAGTTTCCAACTGAAGCATATATTCTTAAGACCCTCAAAATCCAGCAAGGCATACTTACAAAAATCCAGCCTATTAATCTAATAGGCACATAATAAATGTTTAAAATCCAGTTTTTAAACAATAGAGACTCTTCACTCTAGACCACAATTTCCAGAATTCTGCTGCCAAATGTTTTCGACAGAAAGAAGGAAAGTATTTATTTGCTCCCTCAGATACTCTAGGGTTTTCCTGTATAACAGTATTTCCTGAATAGTAGCAATTTGTCACATGACTAAACAAATTCATCAATTTAGTCATGAGGTATTCTTGACCAACAGTACACTGTATAGTTACTATCGCACCAAAAAAGAAAAAAAAATCCTAAAAGTTAGTCACATCCCCCACATAATCCATCTTCTGTAAAGAGATTGCATTCCCTTTGCATTCTTTTTCCAATTCAGAACATGGGCCTTGTCCTTTTGGGTACTTTTTAGATTTCAAAACTTAATTCAAAAATATTTATTTTGTGCCTATAAGGACATATTCCTTGAATGAGCCAACAAAATAAATGTTACACTCAACTGTGCTTTGCCTGTAGCTCTTAAGATTTTCCCCTTAAATTAGTAAAACATACAAAATTCAGATGGCAGCATATGGTGCCTTCCATGGAAACATTTCCTTTAAATTATTGAGAATTCTGCAATCTGATTCCACTTTAATAAACATATGAAAACTACCTCTTACATTATAAATGTGTAACTAGCTAGATTAAGTATTTTCATATGCTTTGCTGATTTTTCCAATACCTTCAGGAGTTAGACTAAATGTTTTATGTTTAATCGAAAGGTATGATGCATGCTATTTATCATCTATTAAGCATCAACTTAAATATTTCTAAAATATGAAAGGAAGTTACCGTCTGCATCCAGGCAGAGCAAACAACCCAGCCCTGAGGCTTAATACATTACAGTGCCATTGCACATCCACAGAACTTATTAATTAATCTATTAAGTAATTATCCTTCAAATTTCAAGATTAACCTGCACATGGGAAATAGAGGAATGTAAATTATAGAAACCTCCTAGGAGAAAATTTGCAAATGTTCATTAACATCCTTAGAATTGTTTACCACTATTTGAACCAGAAATTCTACTTCTTTGAATTCATCTTAAAGAAGCAAAGAAATACACAGAATAATTTATATTTATCACAGCATTATTTATAGCAGTATAATGGCATTCTCCAACCTTTGATTTTATAATAGGGTAAAATTTTCAGTCAATACTCAAATTATGATGCTTATGCAGGAAGTTGCTTATGCAGGAAGTAAGCTGACCCGCATAAGATCTCTTGTATATGTATATGTGTATGTATATGTATACACCAAAATGTTAGCAGTGATTATCGCTGGATGGTTGGGTTATATACAATTTTTGTTTTATTTTTAATATTTATCCTGCAATTTCCAAATTTTTAACTCAAATTATTATTTCCATTATTTTAACTAATTAATATAGCACATATTATAAAAGCTATCGAGGTACTAAATATGGGCTGTTGCCCAGTCTCCCACCAATGACCTCCTCCTTCAGAAAATCTATGCTTGAAAACCTTGGTTTTCTGCTTGCCTAAGAAAGCTCCCAGGAAGCTTCAGATACCAGCTTTTAAAGATGTGCAGTACCCCTCAGTTGTAATATTGTGATCTACTCGCATCCCACATGCATTACTCCTACTTGCTCATTTTACGAATGAAAACACAGATGATGGGCTCCCTGGCAAAGTCACACAGGTGCATCATCTCAGGTAGAATTTACATTTGTGTCAGTTAATTGTCAAGCTTGTTTATTCAAGAGTCTAATTTTGCAGATTCCATTTCTCTTCAGAGTGGAGGTCCCCACCAATGGAATATGGAGGCTGCAAAATTTTTCACTTTATCCTAGAAATGACTGGGTTCAGGATAAATCCAGATTGGCAGCATCCTACCCAACACCTCCACCCATATGTATAAGGAGCAGTTCAAGCTAAATTTTTAGAGACTCTTCCGATAGCATCCCATTGCCCACTCAATGATTTTCAGGCCCCTTACCCTTACATTTTCGATTTTCTATATATGAACTATCCTCAAGACCATATCTGGCTATATTGATTTCTATTTCCAGATATGATTTTCTTTTTACCCATTTTTACTTGCAATAATATAAACATATACACTGGTTTTCAGTTTTCATACATTTTTTATGCTGTTGCCACTGCTTAAAATTCCCTGCCCCATATGGATTATGTCCACCCATTATACCATGTCCTGCATCTACATGAGACCCAACAAGCCTAATCTAATTTCTGGTTCTGCTGGAACCCCGATCAAAGCTGCCTACATTTTTTCTAAACTTCTCAAGTTTTAAAATATATTTCCTCTTTTTTTTATGAAAGCAATGCCTGCATAATAATGCTGATATTGTCCTAATAAAAACTTAAACATCTGCATGTAAATTATGCAACACCATTAACAGGATTCCAAGACAGAAAGCAGGATTTGCGAAGGGAAAATGGGCAAGTAAATTCTCATATCTATTTAATTACACAGCACTCACGTAAAATTTCCTTTGGCTGCCTCCATCAACATAGCAATGACTTTCATACCACTTTGACAGGGCAATTTCATCTACTTGGCAAAGCAAAAGGGAAAATAAAATATCATCAATCCCTTTGATTTGATTCATTTCTTCTTTCATTTTTAGCTTATTAGTTTGTATGCATTTCTAAGAGCCACCAAAATATAATGACCTAAACACACACACACACACACACACACACACACACATTAAAAAAAAAAAAAAAAATCGGAGAAAAGCAGGTTGTGGCCAGATGATGAGTGACTTTTAGGTCAAGCTATGAAGTTTGAAAAATACCCTGTAGGCAAAGGGGGTCCTCATGAATATTTCGGGGGACTAACTTGATCAGATTTCTTTCTCAGGAAGATGTACTAGTATTGATGGAGAAATGAGGTATGGGGACCTACAGCGATAATCAGGCAAACAGTGAATTAAGGTGTAGAAAAGTTGGAAGAAGGAGTAGGGATGAAGAATAGAGGTCACGCTATACATAGTTCTGAAAGGCAATATGATGATTGTTTGACTCTAGGGAGTGTTATTCTATGTGTGTCGTAGAAAACTGGCTTTTAAAGAATATTTTTGAAAACAAACATTAGAATTTTTAATGTTGTATGTCTATTATCACCTATAGAGAAAAAGCAGCAGCTGCAAACCACAGCTAGCTCATTTCTAATGCTGAAAAAGAAAGTGAGCACTGCAAACTGTTCCCCCGACTCTAATCTGCCCATCCATGAGTTTGAAATGACAAAAAGTGAAAAAGAAGTCTCCTCTAGACAGAAAAATTTCATAAAGAATGATTTCCTAATAGAAACAATACAATACACAAAAAGAGGAAGCTATAAAGAGCAGAGGGTTAAGTATCCAGTAAGTCCAAATGCCAAATGTTGAGTTGCTAAAATAGATGAGGGTTACTGGAGATTTTCCCGAAATGAACCTTTTAGACTGCTTGTCAATTCCTCCAACAGCAGTTCATCACAACATAGGCTGACAGATCACACCGTATTTTAATATTAACTCATCCACAGCTCCAAACTCAGGTGCTTCAAGAAGTCTAAAGCCCAGGGATGCCGTAAACAGGTTTAGCTGCCCAGGTTTTCTCAGCCTTGAAGATTAACTCTCATGCCCTTGATTCATTCTCAGAATGTGCAGAAGAGAGGAGTGTTGGTGTCTCAGTAAGCACCTTTCTGTGCATGTAAGATGATAATCGTCCAAAAAATTGGAAGCTGGGCACTTTAATTTTCTACCATCTGTAATCATATGCAAACTGTGGTAAAGCCAAAAATGGAGACAAGGTAGTAGGGCTTCTAACATGCTATTTCTTGTGTCTTTTTTCTTTTTCTTTTGGACTCTAGATCTGGAGAAAATAAGCTGTTTGCAACAGGGTAATTCAGTTATATGATGCACTCATGCAAAATCCCATTTTAAGTGACAGGTCATCATTATAAAGGAACCACATGATATGGATAGGAGCTGGCACAGATTCTAGTGAACAGCCGTACTCCTTTATTTGAGTGGCTGCATCATAAATCAGAGTGAACCAAAGTGAAAATGAACCATTTTTTAAGACTAGAAACTCCATGCTCACTCAGAGTAGAGGGCTGCACAGGCAAGCTGACAGTTTCTGTAGACCACGGATGGGGCAGTCAAGTTTCCACTAGGTGGGAATTTCTGATGCAATAAATGACACACCTAAAATTATAACTGAATCTAAAACACCACCCCCCTAAAAATGCCTTTAAAACATGAAATTTCTGTAGGATAATAAATCATACAGGAAAAAAAGTTAAAATTCAAGCTTATATGTGTTAGCAAAATTAGGCATGATACAGTCCAATTTAAATGTTTAATAACGAATAAGCCTAATAGATTGGGTTACATGCATACATTTAAAATATGAGAACTACTCTAGGCTCCAACTAGAGCTAGAAAACTACCTACCTCTATGTTATAGTAACTGCAATTTTTAAGGAAGAAATTCTAAACACCTCATTTCTCAGCAAAGCAACAAGATGTAGTGGAATAAACACAAGCTTCAGAGGCAGATGTGGCTTCAAACTCCACCTCTACTACTTAGTGACAATGTGACTTCACTGCTTGAAATGTTGGGTGAATGTTGGATAACTATATTGGCTTCATCGGTTAAAGTAAAGGTAACAGGTAGAAAACACCTCATAGAATTCATGTTAATTTCCATTTCCCTTCCTCCATTTTTTTCCTGTTTTGAAATGAAGCAAAGCTCTTTCAGCCTCCAAAGGGATCAATTATGGCAGTGGTTGGTCCCAAGCAAGTCTGTGTGTTAAGAGGCATCCCACGTGGTTTCTTGTTCATTTCATTCAGGGCACCTTCACTGCAACTTCCTTCCATTTTCTCTCTTTAAAGATGAATTTGTGTTTCTGCCTGGAATACAAATTGCTTGAGTTGCACTTAGTCTGGTCCTGACAGCTAAGATAAAACTTTCATGGAGAAGTGGATTGTGCCCAGGCAACAGCAAAGAAAATGCAGCCTCTCAAATTGGCTTAATTGTACTATTTTCAAAAAACTGTTGAAACTATTACCTCCTCTGTTTCAGTTTTTAAAGCTTTTGATTAAAAAAAAAAAAACCCTCTTGTTAGTCCTGTAATTTGTACTTGCACAGAAGAGATCTAAATGTATTTCCTGAGTATATTTTATAAAAATATCAGATATGACAGAAATATCAAGGATCGGCTCTCTAAGAGAAAAACAGAAAGTTCTCACTTCTGTAGTTTTCACTCCAATATGATACTAAGGTGTTGTGCCTGGTTTCAAAGAATAAAAACACCCATATGCAAGCATATAGCACAAAGAAGGGGTGTCCCCCTGCTCAGTTCCTCCTGCAACAAATTCTCAACATTCAGGGCATCCAGAAGATGGCAGAAATTCAGTCTAGGAGCTCATTCCTCCAGTGTTCATCAAGGGCCCTTCAACCCAACACTGCTTACGCTTCCACTTTTGCAAAAGGAAGGGCACTGAGTGAGGCTATCCCGGCCTCAGCTGAATCTACAAAGGGTGCTTCATGCTGCCTAGTTAATTATTCTGGTATCTTGATTATGCAGGAATAAAGCGCAGGAAAAATTTTCTCATTTTCTTGGTTACAAAATATTAATGATGAGATTAAACAATGGATTAATAAACTCTGTTAGATATGATGCTTAGATGAAGTGTTCGCACACTGAGAGTATTTGTCCTCTGCTTCCAAGAAGGTTTCTTCCTCCTGCATTTCGACCATGAGAACAAAATGAGAGCGTACACTCATAGTTTTTGTTCGTGGCTCTGAAAAGAATGATATATGATGAAAGAAGACAAACTTACGCCCACAGTTCAAACTATAAGACAAAAATGTTCTGTCCAGGGGGGCAAAGCACAGGTGAAAGGGGAAGCAGAAAGAAAGTAATAGTAGCCTATACACAGTAAATACTCAACAAATATCCATTGTTTTTGTTGCTATTGTTGCCATCATTGTTTGGTTGTCATCATGACTGAGGGTAAGTACTGGGTAAGTTGAGTAGAAGGAGGTCAAAACAAAATAGAAAAAAAATAGAAATAGATAAATATGAAGAGATATTTTAGAAAGGAAAGAGATATTTTAGAAAAGGAAAAAAGATAAGAGGATATAAAGAAATAGAAATTAGGTAATTAGGAATGCTCTGGAACGTTATTAAATAGGTAAGTATAGGTCAATGTCAGCCATAAGGCACTGAGTGCTTTAGAAGAAAATTGACTGCATAAACAAGAGATCATTTTGTTTTTAAGGGACAACACGTAGAAAATTCACAGAGTATATAAAAATTCAGCCTATCTTTCTAAATGGACCTCTCCCAGGGCCTGTTTCTCATTTTGTTCTGAACTGTGTAGAGCACATTTAAGTACAGGACTTCACATATGTTGACTTTTAAAGAAGAACTTCACTTCAGGAGCTCTTCAGGGACTACAGCAAGATGAGAAACAGAACTTGGGTGCTTTTCATCTTCGTCTGAACAGTCTGCTCTTCTTTCATTGTCACAAACACACAGTGCCCATTTTTCAGATGCTACAGTCTCATATCCACAGCAGCTGACATACAGAAAAGAAACAGATATCTTGAGTCTTTTCTGAGATTTTGTTAAGCATGAAACTTTTTAAGAACAACTTAGGTTTCTCAGAATTAACTCATAATTGTCTACGCTTAATGTTTTTAAAGATAACTCTAGTCTAATAAAAAAAAGTTTAAAACCGTGTCATATTGAACCTTTAGTTCAGTCTAGCCAGTGACCAGATCAGTCCTCTGGTAATTTAGCCAATTACTGGATCAGCCCTCCATTTTCTCCCTCCAATTGCATGGCCCTGTAATAGCTGACCTTGAGTTCATAGAGGCCGTGTCTCTATAAACGACAATCACTTGAAATTTGCCTAATCATGGAACGCCGAGTGTCTTACTACCCAAATTGTACTCACCATTTCACTGAACTGTTTTTCAATTTCAAGCATATTGTCAGCTAGTGTGATGTTTACTGTGCAGTAAGTTAGTTCTCTATTATACAGGAACCCCCTAAACATAAGAAAAGTACACAATTGCTCTTCTGAAGTGAGAAAATGTACATGCATCCATGGCAGATTACAACACTGGTGAATTTAATTGTGACCACAATTCAAGTCCAGGCCATTCATGTGGATAAAGCTTCAGTACACACACAAGAGCCATCACCTGTGTTGTGAATGAACCCAGTAACTCACTAAACCTTTATTATTAACGTTGCTCACAATGTTCTAGACACTATGCTATAGGATTTGCATGTGGTGTATGTTTTATTTTCAGAAAGAACACAATGAAATCAGTACTATCACTAGGCAAATTTACAGATGAAGAAACTATTGCTGAGAGAAGGAAGTCACTCCCAAGGCCACACAGCTAGCTCGTGTCAAAGTCAGATTAGAATCTGGATCTTTCTGTCTCCAGAGCCATGCTCAGAAATACTCTTCACTAGCTTCAGTGCACATATCACCTGGAGACAATTTCTTATTTATTTCTGTACCCTCTTGAACTGGAAATGCCTTCTGCTTTGACCAATGGAATACAGTAGAACTGATGTTGCACTAGATGCAGGCATAACCATCCGTAGTCTGGAATCAATTGCTTCCTGTCTTTTTAAGCCAAAAGGTTACCCTGACACCATCATTCCATGAGAAGCCCAGAATACAGAGAAAGGCCCCGAAGGTTGAGATAGCATGTGGGGAAAGAGAGAGAGAGAGAGAGAGAGAGAGAACCAACAGCAGACTACCAAGTACCAATATGCCATATACAAGATAAGATGCCACCTTGGAGACTTTGAGGTGGATCCTCCCACTCTGGTCACCCCAGTGGGCACCACGTTCAGCAGAGACCCACAAAGTTATATGCAAAATAAATGGTTATTTCAAGTCCTAAACCTTGGAGTCATTTGTCATGGAGTAATAAATGACTGAAATACACTACCATACGTAATTATAAAAATATATATATACATATATATATATAGAGAGAGAGAGAGCTATATACTGAAAACAAAATAAAAAATAAATGCTTTATGCAGAATCTAATTTTAATAAAAATCTGGGTAATTGAATAAAATTTTTTCCCGTAATTATTTGAAAATTTTCTTGTTCTCTCATTTTCACCTTGAATGTATAGATATAGCCATAGAATTCTGACTCTGTGGTCAAGATTTTATAATAGTTTATATATTTTAAACTTCAACAAATTTGATGTACTGACGTTCATAATATATTTTCCTTTAATTTTGTATTTCCCCTTACCTTTAGAGCAACTGCAAAATTCTGCTATCTTCTACAGGGGTATAAAATACCTACAAAGATCTACATTCCCCTCTTTTGCACCAGATTCATCTGTTCAGAGATAAAAGTCAGTCTAGGTTATTAAATGGATTTGTATATGTTCTGCTCTAGAGAGCTGAATTGGTACAGGAAATCTTCATTATCATAAGTTTCCAGATGAACACAAATCCAAAGTGAAATTTAACAAATTTTTAACTTGCATAAGCAATAGTTAAGTTTTCAGCACTATTCCATTTTCATGCTGGAGATGTAATGGCATCTTATCCTTTTACCCTCATGCCTAGACACTCTGCACAGAAAATCCTTCCTTGATCATTAAAATTGATGCACATACCAAATCATTGAATAACCACATTCATCCCCATCTGCTAGGGAGGCACAGTGCCACATAGATGTGCTCCGCCAGGACTTTTGAGGCATAACAATCAACCGAAGATGGGATTAGACATAAACCACGCTGATTGCAACAATAGTTCGCCCAGTCCAACTTTCTGTTTAGCCCTGGGCAAAATATTTCAATAGAAAACATTATGGCTGTTACGTGTGTACATAATCAATTACAAAGGTTAGTGCCTGGGTCAACCTGATGGAAATTGTATCTAAAGTTTCTAAAATTTCCCGCCATGTAATGATGACCTTTCCCTTCACTATCAATGGCCACGTTACCATCTGCAATTGGAACACTGTGTCTTTCCCCTTACCTAGGTTGGATCTCTACCTTATCCTAACCCACAAGCACCCCCTCACTTGCTTTCTTTAGTTTATTTCTAAGTGAAATTTTCATAAAATCTGTGCCAACCTGTCTCCCATCCCTCAAATCTTCAGCTCTACTTTCCATCCTAATCCCTTACCCAGTTTCATGGTTTATCTATAATTTATAGCCAATCACTTCCTCTAATAATTCAGACTCATGTACCCAACTGTTTGGGGGTCATCTCCACATGGATATACACAGGCACCTCAATCTGAATGCATCACAAACTGAATCCACTATCTTCAACTCACCAATTCCCATTTTAAGGAATAGCAATATCATCCACCCTGTACCACAGATCCTCTCCCTTTCTCCAAACCTTCCATCTGTTACCAGGCCCTGCCATGTTTTATCTCCTCATAAGTCTCAAATTCAGCCCCTGCTTGAAATCCTTCTACCATTGCCTTAGTTCAAGAGCTCATTAGCTCTCACTTCAACTATTGAAAAAGCTTTCAGTCTTCACACATTAGCTCCTTTAAAGTAATAGCAGTTAACATTTATTGAGTGTTACCAGGACTCAGGTACTTTCCAGGTTTATTATACATATTAATAGGTGCTTTTATGATTCCCTATTTTAAATATTAAAAAAGGAGGCAGAGAGATTAAGTTACTTGCCCAATATCACATCTAAACATGGTAGAAGCAGACTAGGAATCCAGGCAGTCTGGCTAAGCTTTTAACTACTCTACTCCACTGCCTGATCTTGGCTTTCCTTTGTTTGAAGTGGCTGCCAATCACTCACAGACCTAAAAGCAAGCTCCCCAGAAAAGTGTTCAGAGCTCTTTTTAATGGAACTCCTACCTACTGCTCTCATGTATTTCCAGGCTTTCCCCCTTCCTTGGTCTTTGCTTTCTATGTGCAGATCTGCTCAGGACTCTTCAGTCAACTCTGTCACCAGTCCATGTTTCTCTCTTACCTCTCGCTTTCACACACTTCCACTCTCCATCCTTCCATCAGTCACTCTCCCATTAACCTTTTGTCTTCAGGCTTCCATCACCTTTCATCTGAACATGCTTTTTTAGAATCACCAAGGCCTCTCTGGTGATTGACAAACTGAATGTTGTGAAATGTACAGTCAAACCCCTTTGAGCTCCAGCCCAGCCTCTTTTTAGCTACATGATCTTCAATAAGTTATTGTGCTAGTAAATTATTTCTCTTTCATCTACTCTTCTCTAAAGTATATCTACCTTCCTTCTATCCTGATACTGTCAAGCTCCCCACCTCTCACTTTAATCTTGACACTCTCATCCACACCTGTTTTCCTTAGAGAGCACCCTGTGTCCCAGGACTTTGCTTCTGCTTCTCCCCTTCCACCCAGTCCTTGCTTGCCCACTTATTGACTGCATGGTCTTTGACATTTAACTTCTCTGACAATGTATCCTCACTTATAATATGTAAGTAATAAGAATTATCCTCATACTTCAGTGTACTGTATAAGAATTAATTAATATATTATAAATGAAGCTACGTTTAAAACTCTGAAGAGCCACTCATATGGTAATGTGGTTGTTGTATGAAAGTGTGTGTATGTGTGTGTAATATACATATAATTTTAAGACAACCTTAAACTTAAAGAAAAATTGCAAGGATAGAATAAGGGACATTTTTTGAACCATGTGAAAGAATAATGCCAAATTTATGCCCCAATCACAACCTAATACTTAGCGTATATTTCCTACAAACAAGAACATTGCCCAACATGATAACAATACAAGCAATAAAACCAGGAAATTAACACTGATATGCCACTACCATCTAATTCTCAGATCCTTCATGCATTTCCAAATGTCCCAATAATGTCCTTTATAGCAAGATCATCCAATTCAGAATCACACATTACATTTAGTTGTCATTATTCTTTAATCTCCTTCACTCAGAACAGTTCCTCAGCTTTTCGTCTACTTGTATGACACTGACATACTTGAAGGTTAATGAACAGTTATTTTGTTAAAGGTCTATCAATTTCAGTTTGTTGTTCTCCATGATTCAATTCTGGATATGGGTCTTTGGTAGAAATATCACAGAAGTGATGTTGCATTTTTCTCATTGCATCCTCTTAGGGGTGCATGATTTTTATTTGTCCCCTTATCAATGATGTTAACTTTGATCACTTCATTAAGTGGTGAACTTACTTTTTCCCTGTGAACTTACTTCCCACTCCCACTATCAATGCATATTTTGTAGAGAAAGTGCTTCGCGGAAGAGGTACTTTAAAACTTACTTTCTCATCAAAGTTGCAATTTATTTATTTATTTATTTATATCACTATGAACTAACAATTTCTTCTTTTATTCAATGACTCATTTATTTTGAGACTGAAATAGCTCAACATTTGGCCAGCAAAGCCAAAATATGTCATTTTAATATGCCTTCTCTTCTTTTTGCGCTCTTTACTTTATGGTCCAAAAATCTGTTTCAGGCTCATGTTATATTTTCCTTGTCCCAGCTCTGGGTCAGTTATTTCTGCATGGAGACCTTGTTCCTTTTAGTCCTTTGAGTGAAGAATAGTGTTTTGAAGCTAATGTATGGGCTCTAGTTGTATTGCTTGCTGGAGTGGGGATTGCTGTTCCAAGACCTTCTTACTTGAGAGAGAGGAAACATATCTATTATTACACACACACACACACATACACCCCAAATATGGACAAATTTAAGAGAACATTCTCTGTGAATTCCTTTCCTGAATAATTCATCCCAAAGGCATTAGGTGGGCAAAGCAAGGGAGACATCCACATGGAAGACCAGGCTACTGTGAGAAGTTGGCGTCCAAGCAGGGTGAGGAGTATGTGCATGTGGAAGATGGGAAGGCCCCACGTGAGATATTGGAACCCAAACAGGGCATCCATTCATAGGAGTAGTCTGGCATGGGTATCACAGCATGGGCTGGGTGAGGACTCTGCCCATTCAGAGAAGGGGCTTGGTGAGAAATGTCAGAACCTAGGCGGGATGAGCAGCATCTGCACTAGGGAAGGCTACACGTGGAGCATAAGGCCTCAGGGGAAGAGGGCATCAATGTATACAAGTGGTGTGTCCAAGTTTGAGCACAGTGAAGAGGAGGGTGTCCATGTGTGATGGTAAACCTAGCATGGCATGTGAGGGGGGCATCCACAGAGAGGAGTGGATGGTGGTGATGAGGGCTGATTAGTTACACACAGGAATATTAATTGAATGTGTGACAAATGCACTCCTTACCCTGCTTGGGCACCAACATCTCACACCAGGCCAGACTTCCATGTGCAGATTTTTCTTGTTTGAGCCCACCCAGAGGCTTTGGTACTGAATTATTCAGGAAGAGAAAAAGGAAAGAAAAAGAAAGAATTGTTGTATTATTTTACTTATCTTATTTTTTGGCATCTTTTCTTCCATTCACAGCCAATATTGTCTTACACGTTATTTGTCCATATTTGCTGACTTCATTTTCTCAGTCTTTACTTATTCCTTAGCCCACTTCCATCTGGCTTTAGCCCTTATCCCTTTCCAGTGTGACCAAGTCATGGATGACTTCCTTATTTCTAAATACAAAAGACATTTTTCAGTCCTCGTGCTGCATGATCTGTTTGAGGCATTCGACACGTTCGCCTCTGAAAATAGCCTATTCCCTTGGCTTCCATGACGCAGCACTCTCATGATATCCTCCTACCTCTCTGGCTACTTCTCAGCCTCCTTAACAACCTCTTCTTCCTTTGGCCATTTCTCAAATGTTGGCACTACTAAAGGCTCAGTCCCAAGCCTTCTGCTCTTCACACTCTTCACACTCCCACATCTCAGTACTGCCTTGGCTCCAATTCTTATCTCTATGCTAACATTTTAGAAATCTTTATCTCTATCTCTACAAGTCTGACTTTGAGCTCCAAAAACATATACCCCACTGTCTATCATACATTTGTTCAACTCAGCAGTATTTACTGATCACCTGCTATTCATTGTGTGCACTATTCCAGGTTCTTACCAACTCCATGTACATGTCTTTAAGTCACCTAAAACTCAACACATACGAGATAATGGTGTTGTCTTAACCTCTCCTCCAGAGCCTATGCACACTTCCAGCATTCTCTGTCTCAGTAAATGCCATGATCTCTTCCCCTCTGCTGAAGCCAGAAATGTCTCGCCCCTAGCCACTCATCCTTGAATCTAATCAATCAAGAAGTCTTACTGCTCCTACCTTTTACATATTTCCTAAGTCTGTTTAATTCTGTCCATCTCCACCATTATTTTTAAATTACAGTCTTCTAACTGGTCTCCCTGCCTCCAGACTTCCCCTTTACACACACAAACTTTCAATCTAATTTCTACATAGCAGCCAGAATATTCCTTCTTTTTTCATTGTTGGTGTTTGTTTGTCTGCTTGTTTTAGAGACCTAGTCTCGCTCTGTCACCCAGACTAGAGTGCAGTGACGCGATCTCTGTTCATTGCAACCTTCACCTCCCAGGTTCAAGCAACTCTCATGCCTCAGCCTCTTGAGTAGCTGGGATTACAGGCATGTGCTATCACCCCCAGCTAATTTTTGTATTTTTAGTAGAGACAGGGTTTCACCATGTTGGGCAGGGTGGTCTGGAACTCCTGGCCTCAAGTGATCCACCCACCTCAGGCTTTCAAAGTGCTGGTATTACAAGGCGTGAACCACTCCGCTAAACCAGAATATTCCTTTGGAAATACAAATCTAGCCAAGGAAAGAGGTGAGGGACTGTGCTACCAACCCCAGGTACTAGGCTTTTCCCATAGATTTTTGCAATCCGCAGATCAGGAGATTCCCTGGTGAGCCTGCGCCACCAGGGCCCTGGGTTTCAAGCACAAAACTGGACAGCTGTTTGGGCAGGCACTGAGCTAACTACAGGAGTTTTTTGTACTCCAGCGGCACCTGGAACTCCAGAGAGACAGGAGAACCGTCCACTTCTCTGGAAAGGGGGTTGAAGCCAGGGAGCCAACCAGCCTCAATGGGACTCAGAAGGTCCCACTCCCATGGAGCCCAGCAAGCTAAGAACCACTGGCTTGAAATTCTCGCAGACAGCACAGCAGTCTGGAGTTGACCTGGGATGATCCAGCTTGGTAGAGGGAGGGGTATCCACCATTACTGAGGCTTTAGTAGGCTATTTTCCCCTGACAGTGCTAAGTACACTGGGAGGTTTGGACTGGGCGGAATTCACCACAGTGCAGCAAAGCAGCTGTGGCCAGACTACCTCTCTAGATTCCTCCTCACTGGGCAAGGCATCTCTGAAAGAAAGGCACGAGCCCCAGTCAGAGGCTTACAGATAAAACTCTCATCTCCCTGGGACCAGAGCACCTGGGGGGAAGGGCAGCTGCTGTCAAAACTTCAGCAGATTTAATCTTTCCTTCCTGCAGGCTCTGAAGAGAGCTGCAGATCCCAACAAGGGGGATTCTTCCAGCACAGTGCACTAGCTCTGCTAAGGGACATACTGATTCCTCAAGTGGGTCCCTGACCCCCATGCCTCCTGACTGGGAGACACCTCCCAACAGGGGTCAACAGACACCTCACACAGGATAGCTCCAGCTGGCATCAAGTCAGTTCCCCTCTGGGACGAAGCTCCCAGAGAAAGGAGTGGGCTGCAGTCTTTGCTGTTCTGTAGCCTCCACTGGTGATACCCAGGCAAACGGGGTCTGGAGTGGACCTCCAGCAAACTGCAGTAGACCTGAAGAAGAGGGGCCTGACTGTTAGAAGAAAAACGAACAAACAGAAAGCAATGAAAACAATGACATCAACAAAACAGATCCCCCTACAAATACCCCATCCAAAGATCATCAGCCTCAAAGATCGAAGGTAGATAAATCCACAAATATGAGGAAAAACCAGCACAAAAACACTGAAAATTCCAAAAGCCAGAAAGCCTCTTCTCCAAATGATCACAACTCCTCTCCAGCAAGGGCGCAAAACTGAACAAAGAATGAGACTGACTAATTGACAGAAGTAGGCTTCAGAAGGTAGGTAATAAACTCTTCTGAGCTACAGGAGCATGTTCTAACCCAATGCAAGGAAGCTCAGAACCTTGATAAAAGGTTACAGGAACGCTAACTAGAATAACGAGTTTAGAGAGGAACATAAATGACGATGGAGCTGATAAACACAGCTCGAGAACTTCGTGAAGTACACACAAATATCAATAGCCAAACTGATCAAGCAGAAGAAAGGATATCAGAGATTGAGAACCACCTTACTTAAATAAGACATGCAGATAAGGTTAGAGAAAAAAGAATGAAAAGGAACAAACAAAGCCTCCTAGAAATATGGGACTATGTGAAAAGACCAAACCTACAATTGACTGGTGTACCTGAAAGTGGCAGGGAGAATGGAACCAAGTTGGAAAACACACTTCAAGATGTTATCCAGAAGAACTTCCCAAACCTAGAAACACAGGCCAACATTCAATTTCAGGAAATACAAAGAACACCACTAAGATACTACATGAGCAGATCAACTCCAAGACACATAATTGTCAGATTCTCCAAGATTGAAATGAAGGAAAAAATGTTAAGGGCAGCCAGAGAGAAAGGCCATGTCACCTACAAAGGGAAGCCCATTAGACTAACAGTGAATCTCTCAGCAGAAACCCTACAAGACAGAAGAGCTTGGGGACCAATATTCAACATTCTTAAAGAAAAGAATTTTCAACCCACAATTTCATATCCAGCCAAACTAAGCTTCGTAAGCAAAGGAGAAATAAAATCCTTTCCAGACAAGCAAATGCTGAGGGATTTTGTCATCACCAGGCCTCCTTACAAGAGCTCCTGAAGGAAGCAATAATGTGGAAAAGAAAAACTGGACCAGCCACTGCAAAAACACACCAAAATGTAAAGACCAATGACACTTTGAAGAAACTGCATCAACTAGTGTGCAAAATAACCAGCTAGCATCATAATGACAAAATCAAATTCATAGTTACTTAACAATATCAACCTTTAATGTAAATGAGCAAAATGCCCCAATTAAAAGACACAGAGTAGCAAATTGGATAGAATCAAGACCAATCGGTGTGCTGTAATCAGGAGACCCGTCTCACAAGCAAACACACATGTAGGCACAAAATAAAGGGATGGAGGAACACTTACCAAGCAAATGGAAAGCCAAAAAAAAAAAAAAAAAAAAAAAGCAGGGGTTGCAATCCTACTCTCTGATAAAACAGATTTTAAACTAACAAAGATCAAAAAAGACAAAGAAGGGCATTACATAGTGGTAAAGGGATCAAAGGAACCAGAAGAGCTAACTATCCTAAATATATATGCACCCAATACTGGAGCACCCAGATTCATAAAACAAGTTCTTAGAGACCTACAAAGAGACTTAGACTCTCACACAATAAGAGTGGGACACTCCACTGTCGATATTAGACAGATCAACAACACAGAAAATCAACAAGGATATTCAGAACTTGAACTCAGCTCTGGATCACGTGGACCTAATAGACATCTACAGACTCTCCACCCCAAATCAACAGAATATGCATTCGTCTTAGTGCAACATGGCACTTATTCTAATATTGACAACATAACTGGAAGTAAAACACTCCTCAGCAAATGCAAAAGAACTGAAATCATGAAAACACAGACTCTCAGACCACAGTGCAATCAAATTAGGACTCAGAATTAAGAAACTCGCTCAAAACCACACAACTCCATGGAAATTGAACAACATGCTCCTGAATGACTCCTGGGTAAATAACAAAATTAAGGCAAAAATCAAGAAGTTCTTTAAAACCAATGAGAACAAAGAAACAATATACTAGAATCTCTGGGACACAGCTAAAGCAGTGTGTAGAGGGAAATTTACAGCACTAAATGCCCACATCAGAAAGCTGGAAAGATCTCAAATCGACACCCAAACATCACAATTAAAAGAACTAGAGAAACAAGAGCAAACAAATTCAAAAGCTAGCAGAAAACAAGAAATAACTAAGATCAGAGCAGAACTGAAGGAGATAGAAACACAAAAAACCCTTCAAAAAAATCAGTGAATCCAGGAGCTGTTTTTTTAAGTAATGATAATAATAATAACAAAACAGACCACTAGCTAGACTAATAAAGAAAAAAGAGAGAAGAATCAAATAGACACAATAAAAAATGATAAAGGGGATATCATCACTAATCCCACAGAAATAAAAACTGCCATCAGAGAATACTATAAACACCTCTATGCAAATAAACTAGAAAATCTAGAAGAAACAGATAAATTCCTGGACACATACATCCTCCCAAGACTAAACCAGGAAGAAGTTGAATACCTAAATAGACCAATAACAAGTTCTGAAATTGAGGCAGTTAATTAGCAGCCTACCAACCAAAAAAAGCCCAGGGCCAGATGGATTCACAGACAACTTCTACCAGAGGTACAAAGAGGAGCTGGTACCATTTCTTCTGAAACCATTCTAAACAACTGAAAAAGAGGGAATCCTCCCTAACTCATGATATGAGGCCAGCATCATCCTGATTCCAAAACCTGGCAGAGACACAACAAAAAAAGAAAACTTCAGACAATATCCCTGATGAATATCGATGCGAAAATCCTCAGTAAAATACTGGCAAACCAAATCCAGCAGCACATCAAAAAGCTTATCCACCATGATCAAGTTGGCTTCATCTCTGGGATACAAAGCTGGTTCCACATACACAAATCAATAAACATAATCCATCACATAAACAGAACCAATGACAAAAACCACATGATTATCTCAATAGATGCAGAGAAGGCCTTCAATAACATTCAACATCCCTCCATGTTAAAAACTGTCAATAAACTAGATGTTGATGGAACATATCTCAAAATAATAAGAGCTATTTAGGACAAACTCATAGCCAATATCATACTGATTGGGCAAAAGTTGGAAGCATTCCCTTTGAAAACTGGCACAAGAGAAGGATGCCCTCTCTCACCACTCCTATTCAACATAGTATTGGAAGTTCTGGTCAGGGCAATCAGGCAAGAGAAAGAAATAAAGTGTATTCAAATAGGAAGTGAGGAAGTCAAATTGTCTGTTGTAGATGACATGATTGTGTATTTAGAATACACCATCATTTCAGTCCAAAAACTCCTTAAGCTGATAAGCAACTTCAGCAAGTCTCAGCATACGAAATCAATGTGCAAAAATCCCAAGCATTTCCTATACACCAATAATAGACAAGCAAACAGCCAAATCATGAATGAACTCCCATTCGCAATTGCCACAAAGAGAATAAAATACCTAGGGTGACAGCTTACAAGGGACATGAAGGACCTCTTCAAGGAGAATTACAAACCACTGCTCAAGGAAATAAGGGAGGACACAAACAAATGGAAAAACATTCTATGCTCATGGATAGGCAGAATCAGTATCGTGAAAATGGTATACTGCCCAAAGTGATTAATAGATTCAATACTATTCCCATTAAATTACCATTGACTTTCTTCACAAAATTAGGAAAAACTACTTTAAATTTAATTTAAATTTATGGAAGCAAAAAAGAGCCCGTATAGCCAGGACAATCCTAAGCAAAAAGAACAAAGCTGAAGGCATCACGCTACCTGACTTCAAACTATACTACAAGGCTACAGTAACCAAAACAGCATTGTACTGATACCAAAACAGATTTATAGACCAAGGGAACAGAATAGAGACCTCGAAAATAACACCACACACCTACAACCATCTGATCTTCAACAAACCTGACAAAAGCAAGCAATGGGGATAGGATTCCCTATTTAATAAATGGTACTGGGAAAACTGGCTAGCCATATGCAGAAAACTGAAACTGAACCCCTTCCTTACACCCTATACAAAAATTAACTCAAGATGAATTAAAGACTTAGATGTAAAACCCAAAACCATAAAAACCCTAGACGAAAACGTAGCCAACACCATTCAGGACATAGGCATGGGCAAAGACTTCAAAAACTAAAACACGAAAAGCAATTGCATCAAAACCCAAAATTGACAAATGGGATCTAATTAAACTAAAGGGCTTCTGGAAAGCAAAAGAAACTGGCATCAGTGTGAACAGGCAACCTACAGAATGGGAGAAAAATGTTGCAATCTACCCATCTGACAAAGGTCTAATAGCCAGAATGTACAAGGTACTTAAACATATTTACAGGGAAAAAAAAAAAAAAACTTCATCACAAAGTGGGCAAATGGTATGAATAGACACTTCTCAGAATAAGACATGTATGCAGCCAAAAAAAAATATGAGAAAAGCTCATCATCACTCATCATTAGAGAAATGCAAATCAAAAGCACTATGAGATACCATCTCATGCCAGTAAGAATGGCCATTATTAAAAAGTCAGGAAACAATAGATGCTGGCAAGGCTGTGGAGAAATAGGAGCGCTTTTATACTGTCAGTGGGATTGTAAATTAGTTCAACCATTGTGGAAGACAGTGTGGCGATTCTTCAAGGATCAAAACCAGAAATGCCATTTGACCTAGCAATTCATTTACTGGCTATATACCCAAAGGAGTATAAATCATTCTGCTATAAAGACACATGTACACATATGTTTATTGCAGCACTATTACAACAGCAAGACGTGGAACCAACCTGAATTCCCATCAATGATAGACTGGATAAAGAAAATGTGGTACATATACACCATGGAATACTACGCAGCCATAAAAAGAATGAGATCATGTCCTTTGCAGGAACATGGATGAGGCTGGAAGCCATCCTTCTCAGCAAACTAACACAGGAACAGAAAACCAAACACTGCATGTTCTCACTCATAAGTGGGAGTTGAACAATGAGAACACATGGACACAGGCATGGGAACAACACACACTAGGGCCTGTCGGTGGCAGGGAAAGAGGAGGGAGAGATTAGGACAAACACCTAATACACACAGGGCTTAAAACCTAGAGGATGGGTTGACAGGTGTAGCAAGCCACCATGGCCAATGTATACCTATGCAACACACCTGCACAGTCTGTACATACAACCTCGAACTTAAAGTAAAATAAAGTATAAAATAAAATAAAGAAATACAAATCTAATCATGTGACTCCTCAGTTTTTAAGACTTTCATATGGGTTTCCTATGCCTTCGAGCAAAAGAGAAAATGTTTTTACAAAGCTGTCCATAATTGAGTCTGCTTAGGTATTCAGACACACTACTGCTCTTTCTGTATACTCAGCTGCAACCTGCAGGCCCCAGATGGTTCTGTCTGTCCTGTAACCAACCTCCCACTATCTCCTGCTACCTGAACCTAGAAACACCTTATCTCATGCACTTTGACTAATGAACTTCTACTCACCCTTCAGGTCTCAGTGGAAATGTCACCTCCTCAATGAAGCCTTCTCTGATACATAACCATGGTTAGATCATCTGTTCACTGGAGCATCCTCATCATATCACATAACATGCTTACTCTCCAGTAATTGCTCCTTTAGAGGTTTGTTTTCTCAAAAGAATTGAATGAAGTCAAGGATCCTGTCTATTTTCCACCATTCTATGCCTCACACAGTGACAAGTGCACAGCAAGAGCTCAATAAAAATTTGCTAAATGGAGGAATGAATTACTGCATCTATAATAACAAACTAGATCCTATTAATGTTAGGTTGTCCTTTTACAATTAGAAACATCATGAACTGATTTTAATGCATTCCATTCACGTCAATAGATTAACATGTGATACTATATGGTGTAATTGTTGAGGACAGAGTTCAGAGGAAGCCTGTCCTCTTGCAAATCCAGCCTCTCCCCTACTCACTGTGTGCCTTGAGCAGCTACTGCCTTTCTTGCTCTTCTATTTCCCCATATGTCATATGTTGTATTGAAGATTAAATAAGACAATATGTATAAATCAGTTAGAATCATGCCTGGCACAACTTATAGACATATCATATAACTGAAAGTTATTATTATTATTATCATTGTGATATTTTTATTTAAACAAGATCCTTGCCTTGCCTCCCTTGATCATTAGGAATAGATTTGAAAGATAGGATGTTTTAGGAAGGAGACAGAATAGTAAACAAGATGGCCCAGTCTCAGCCTGCTGTCTGGGTACAATATTGAACAGCACCTCTGTGTGATACTGATAGTGTCTCAATGCTGTCTATCTCAAAGTTACTCTCAGTAGAGGATAAGTTGTCATGTCAGACCTAAGAAGAGGGGACTCCAGAGCCTCTGCTTGTGTTGTGTGCATAATCTCCACTCTGGCCCTGCAGCCGGAAACCCTGATCCCTCCCTTGCAGGGCTGTCTAAGGCTCACCATAGCAACACATACACACCGAGACTTCCCACTCACATCTAGGGATCATGCATTGCTCCAGGCTGTGCATGGCTCCTCCCATGTGTCACATTTGTTGTAAATGGAACTTAAGTCACAGGAGGAGGGATAATACAGAAAGTGGCCAGCTTAGCAACAGAGATGCCTTTACGAGTTGTTTGTCCTATAATCTGTTCTCTGTTGATGCCATATTGATCCCCAAATGAAGACGGCCATAAGTACAATGGAAATGTAAAATGGACCACGTTCTTAAAAGTTTATTTAAAAATACCTAGCACAATATTTAATGCATAAACAAAAGATATTTACATTGTTTAAATGACCCCAAATGAAGGAGAATAAAAAGTAACATTTAGAAGGTAGTTAAAAATTGGCCTATAAGATAGAACTTTAGCAATTTTTTTTTTTGGTTTTAAAAACTTATGACAACTGTTTTGAAATGTAAAACAAGCTGTTCTCATAGAGAGATTTTTAAAACTTTTAAATAATATATAAAATGAAAAGTACCTGGAAAATAATATATATTTCTAAAAATAAAATCTAGATTATTTGTTTTAAATGATAGAAAATGTATTTTTTTCTATGCTAAAAATAAGTGTTATTTACAACCTATGTGCAAATCTACTGACTGGATTAACAGAGAATTAGTAAGGAAGACATTCTTCCTTACTTCCAGCAAATACGAGCATAACAAACTTGGATGAGAAATTAGACATCAATCCACCTAGACTAAATCCATACACAATTTCTATCAGCATCCAAAATGTGGCATAGAATCCAAACCTGAAAAGATACTATTAACAATAAGTAAGGCAATGACCAGACCCCAAATCACTGCATTATCTAGGGATGAAGAGGAGGACTTTGGTCAAAACCTAGGCTCCTTCACTTAGTCAGTTTCTTAATCATGTACACCTCTGTTTCTTCATCTGTAATTTGGGTATAAAAACATATTTACCTAAAGTGTTTTTGTGGGTACTAAGTTAGCTAATATTTTTTAAGTGCTATACAATGCCTAGCACATGATAAGCCTTCAATAAATATTAGCTATAACCATATTTATCTAATTAATTTCCACTGCAGTCTAACTAGGGTTTTCCTATACGCCAGTGAACATGGACATCATTCCTGGAATTGTTTGAGATTTGGGTCTACTTGCATTTATGCCAAGAAGGAGCTTTAGCTTCAGAGTTAACAAAACCTGAGAAACAATTCCAGTTTCTTCATTTGCAGGTAGTGAAACTTTAAATGAGCAGTTTTAATTCCCTTTGCTTCAGTTTCCTCGTCTTTAAAATAGAATAAGACCTGCCTTATTGGATTGTAATCAATGTTTAGTGAAGCAATCTGTGTAAAGTGTCAAACACAAAATGATGTTTCATGAACAGCAAACAATATTATAGAAACTAAGAAGAGTAAGGACAACTATTCCATTGATATTTTACTGGGATATATTAAAATGGAAATTCAAGGCCAGGTGTGGTGGCTCACGCCTGTAATCCCATCACTTTGGGAGGCAGAGACGGGAGGATCACTTGAGACCAGGAGTTTGAGACCAGCCTGGCCAACATGGTGAAACCCCGTCTGTACTAAAAATATAAAAATTAGCTGGGCTTAGTGGCTTACACCTATGGTCCCAGCTACTCAGGAGACTGAGGCATGAGAATTGCTTGAATCTAGGAAGCAGACGTTGCAGGTAGAGGTTGCAGTGAGCCGAGATCATGCCACCGCATTCCAGCCTGGGGGACAGAGCAAGACTTTGTCTCAAAAAAGAAAAAGAAAGAAAAAGAAATTCAAGCAAATAAATAATGTTCCAAATTCATGCCAGTTCAGTAAGCAGAGGAAAATTCCTAATGAAGTGATTCTATGTTGCCCTTCTCAATGATTGGGAGAGTCTGATGTGCTAATTATAAAATATTTTAATACCTGAAAAAATAAGTCTTTTGTGATTTTTGGCAATATAGAAAAAAAGGCTTACTTGGTATGATTTGCTGTAATGGAATATTTCTCAGAAGAAGCTAACTTTATCCAGTACAGAATGCTTTTTGATGTCATTAACCTACAGAAATGATTTTAGGAAAGTAATGCAAAAGTATCCAAAAGGTGAGGTGACAAGAAGCTTTCTTTTGCTCCTCAAGGCTACATTGATTAATGTAGCAAACAACAATCCTCTGGAGTCCAGGGAGTAAGTAATCAGAGAGCACCTGAAACAAAGGCCTTCCAAAAGTCTACAGATTCCTTATATTAATCACATTAATACTGACACTCAGAAGACACTGTGTAATTATTAAATAAGGTGACTTCTCTGCAAAACTACAAAATCTATAGATCTAAAAATCTAAGTAATATAAACCATGATCAACATGCTCCCTGTTGACTCTGGAGAAAATAGTTTAATAAAAAGAATATTATACTTGTACTCATGACACCCAAGTTCAAAATTCTACTCTGCTGCATATAGATACATAGACACTGCGGCTTACCCACCTGCCCAAGTCTCAGCTTTCTCCTCTATGGAATAAGAATACACTGACTTCAGCACGTTGTTGTAAAGACTGAATGAGATAAAATACATTCATTGCTGACTCAAAATAAAATCTACAAATATACTAATTCAACTAACCATTAAATCAATTCGGTTACTTTTAACATTGAATGAAAATCATTACAGTAGTTAATATTTATTATTTATTTACTATGTATCAGACGCTAGGTTAAACAATTTTTATTAATTATCTCATATTTTCTCACAACCACTCTATAAACAGTTCTATTATAATCTCTTTTTCTCATTTTAGGAAAAGAAGATTTAGAGAGGTAAAGTAACCAGTCTGTAGTTACACAAGAGCTAAGTGTTCAAACCAGGTTATGACAGGTTTTTCTTACACCAAAACCTATATGCTTCCAAATTATTGGTTTTTAAATTATTTCTTAATAGCAGAATACTTTCTTTAAATGACATATTTTGTAAAGGCTAAACACACACCACAAATAAAGACTGATCTGCCTGGATTCAACCAGCGATGGAGAACTCTACTCTCACAATGACCTTAGAAACACTTCAGAGGAATCCTGGAACTCAAAAAACACAGTGCTCCACAAAACACATTATTACTATGATGATCACATCTTTTTCACATTTGTGATTTTGACAGTTTGAAACCCACTGGAAAGGTCTATGACAAATAATAATTTATCACATTTCTAAGGCATTAATTTGAATCTTGCATGGCAAAACCATCGGGAGCAAATCACTTCGTTGGTAAGTGAGCTTTCTTACAGTGTAAGAATAGGCACAGGTTATGCGTGATTCATGATACACATGTGATTTGGTAGAAAGCCAGGAGCCTGGATAAATGTTTCCTAGTTCATGAATTAGGGGCTTTCTAAACAATTTAGGGCATACCATTAGCAAAATGTCAAGTTTCTTCAATACCTTGTTACTGCAGATTAGTAGAATATGTCCTTCATTTTCAAAAATTTATATTGATACAAAATATTTGTACATATTTATGGTATACATATGATATTTTGATACATATGTACAATGTGTAATAATCAAATCAGGATATTCAGGATATCTATCACCTCAAACATTTATTATTTGTGTTAAGAATGTTTCAAGTCTTCTAGCTATTTTTAAATACATAATATATTGTTGTTAACCCTATTGTGCTATCAAACACTAGAAATTATTCCTTCTATAAAACTATATGTTTGTACCCATTCACCAACCTGTCTTCGTGTCTCCAGTCCCCACATCCTTCCCAGTCCCTGGGAGCTATAATTTTACTCTCTACCACTATAAGATAAACATTTTAGCTCCCACAGATGAGTGGGAATCATTAGATATTTGTCTTTCTGTGCCTGGCTTATTTCACTTAACATAATGACCTTCAGTTCCATCCACATTGCTGCAAATAACAGGATTTCATTCTTTCCATGGCTGAAGTATTCTATTGCATATATATATATACCACAAATTCTTTATCCATTCATCCATTGATTGACACATAGGTTGACTCCATATCTTGGCTATTCTGAATAGTGTTGCAATAAACATGGTGATACAAGCATCCCTTTGATATACTGATCTCCTTTCCTTTGGATAAATACCCAGAAGTAGGATTGCTGGATCATATGGTAGTTCTATTTTTTGTTTTTTTGAGAAATTTCTATACTGTTTTCCATAATGGTAGTACAAATTTACATTTCCATCAACAGTGTGTGAGAGTTCATTTTATCCCACATCCTTGCCAGCATTTGTTATTTTTTTATCTTTTTTATAGTAGCCATTTAAACTGAGGTAAAATAGCATCTCATTGTGGTTTTGATTTGCATTTCCCTAATGATTAGTAATGTTAAGTATTTTTTCATAAGCCCGTTGACCATGTGTATCTCTTATTTTAATAAATGTCTATTCCGATCCTTTGTCCACTTTTGAATTGGATTATTTTTATTATTATTGCTTTACTGTTGAGTTGTTTAAGTTCCCTGTACATTCTGGATATCAGTGCCTTGTTAAATGAATAGTTTTCAAATATTATCTCCCATTTTACAGGTTGTCTCTTCACTCTGTTGGTTGTTTCCCTTGCTGTGCAGAAGCTTTTTAGTTTACTATAATAAACTACATTGAAACTACAGAATATCCAAGATGTTATCATATCATCTTGGAATTTACAATAGTAAGGAAGTATAAATTCTGAGCTAAGTAACAGCTGAATTCTAGGAATTAGAAAACAAAAACTTCAAAAAATGGAAAAATATTATTTCATGACTAAAGAATTTATAAGCGAAAATATTTACAAAAAATGAAAATGTTTTCAGTATTCTTTACAAATTGTCAATCTAATTATGAAAAACATAATTAAGAATAAAAAAATAAGATATTAAAAAGGAAACATATCCAGTGAATACTGACAACTCTTTGACGAACTCAGTTTCAGTGTGTTCAAAAATGTAGTTTATATAAATCAGTAGACACCTAGTCCTTTAGACAGCTTGATACTTTTATGAAGAATTTTTCTTGTTATTGTTAGTCCTGAGTGAGTTTCTCATAGCCCAACAATAAAATAAATTTAAATTACCTACAAATCAACTTGAAGACATTGAAAATGTTGCTGATTTTTCTTTTAGTTTTGAGAGGAGAAGTTAAAAAGTTTGGTTTCTTGACGAATATTACTTGATCCACTACTAAATATATTTTTATTTGTTGTGGTTTGTAGCTGCTGAGAGTTGCTTACTTTCTTTATGTTTTTGCTCTCTTTATGTTTTTGCTTTCTTTCTAACACCAAAGACATTCCAGTATTCCCCTTGTTGTATGTAAGTACTTTGTTTCTTACCACCACATGCCTCTGACATCAAAGCTGAGCAATAACATGGTTTTGAGGTTGATTTTCCTCCAAAGCAAAGGCAGGTACAGAGATGGAAGTATGTTTGTATCAACATGTATTTACTGAGCTTCAGTTATGTAGCTCAGCTGTGTAGCTCTGTAGGTTTAAGGTTTGATACTGAACAATAAAAGACATTAAAAGATAGACAACACTAGATATCAGTTCTACACTAGCTGAGCCTTTCATAAATTCACATCTCTGGATTATATTTTAGACCCTGCCCTCACCTTACCTCGTAGAGAGAATGTTAATGACAAATGTTCACATGAAATTTTCTTCTGCGTTTTATAAAACTGTATCAATGACATTTTATTTTTTATCATTCCATGTCCCCTTTTGGAGTCCCCACATAAAAAACATCTTAGTACCTAGACACATTAAGTGCCTAAATGTCTAACAACGGGATAATGCATAAGTAAGTTATAGTATTTCTACATGACAGAGTATTATACTGGTATTAAAGTGATAATTTTGAAGATTATTTAAAAGCTGGAAAATGTTTATAACACAAGAGTCATTTTTAAATCGATACAAAATAACATCTACATTGTGATCACATGTATAAAAATATATTCAGAAAAGACTAGAATGAACATTGAAGTGTAAACAATGTACCAGGAATGGGATTATAGGTGACTTTTCTCCTCTGAAAAATACATTTTTTGAGTGGTACCAAAAATATGCAAGTATGATAAACGTTCCCTCTTACAACATTTGTTATTTATTTCTTCCAATTCTCTTCTTGCCTTGAGAACAAGGAAGCTTAAAGCTACATATGACATTCAGTAGCAGTTATTATGTGAGCATCTATGGCTAGCATTTGTTCTTCCTTTTCAAGACCTTGATTCTACTCCTTATCTTCCTTTTAGAAGGACTAAAAATGAAGAAAAACAAACACATGTGACATCCTTATCTTCAAATAGCTTGCCATATGCTTAGAGATACATTTTAAATGGTTAGAGATGTTAAGAAATGTGTTATGATTAGACTGAGGCAATGCACTGTTTGGAAGAACATCATAGAGAAGATGAACCCCTTCAGTGAATCCTATTGGGGATTATATGACATTGATACATATTACTGGAGTTTCTTTGTTTAAGGTGGTGTCCCCAGGTTTCTCCACTGTAAAGTCACTACTTTTCCCTTTGTAAGTATTGTATCTTCAGAGGAAGATACTTTGGGACCCTACAAGTGTTCTATTTCCCTCAAACTTTCATCTACTGATTTTTAGCACCCATTAGTGGATCTCAACTATGGCAATATTTAATTTGATTTTTACTCATTCTAATGGTAATTTTGCTACTCTCCTCATGCCTTTAATATTTATTATTTGGAATTCTTCTATAAGGAAATTATGTCCCTACTCCCCCATTGATATATTTATTCAGCTATTTGTTAATATAAGGATATTTATTTTGTTTTGGGTTATAATCCAATATGAACATTATTTTGTTGCTCAAATTATTGCAGATTTAGCCAATGGGAACTCTTTGGGCTCTTGTGTCATTTAGACATAAACTTAACTATTTACTTTTTTTTTTTTTTAATACTTCTTTGCTTTATATCTAGGGTCATCCTGTATTTTTCCTATTCTAGCACTGGAATGGACCACTTCTCCAGGAAACTAACCATTGATTCTTTAATTGAAGATTAGTATTTAGAAACCAGCATCTGAGGACTAGGTGTGCTCATTGCTACTGGGTGTCATTGCCTCTAGGAACTCTCAGCAGAGTCTAAGCGTCTCAGGGATACTTCTCCTTGGCTGTTATGGGCCCAGCATATTCCTTATACCTGATCATGCCCCAGGAATGCAGTCTTCCCACCACCATTCTCTTCCCACAGCTATAATGGATTTTTCCAGTGTACAATAAACAACTATTGCCCTTCACCGTACAGACTGATGGTTTTGTTTCAGAAGAGAGATTAATGAGAAAGGACCACATAGGATTCTGTAGCCCTCCTCCAGCAGCTGCTTTTCTCTTCTCATAACTTCACCTTGAAGGGCACTTTCTTAGGACTCTCTCCAACCTCTTCTGCAAGTGCTCAGTAGGATTTATGGAGACAGAGTCTGAAGATATTGTGGATTCACCCAATTTCTGTGGTCCCTAGGGGCTTCATCACTGCATATTCAGCCTCTGCCAATTCTCTAATCACCCCAGTGGGTCTCTTCTTACCAATGTCTACTTGTGTTTACGCTGGGCAAGTCATTGTTCATTTGTTTCTCCCTGAAGTGGTCAATCCTTTCTTATATTTTGGGACAGGTAGTTACCCTGTGGCCAGTTCTCTGGCAGATTCAAGAAAAGTCATGAATTTGCAAGGTGTCTGGCTTTGTTTTCCATTATAAGAATTGGAGAAATACTCTTTTTCTCTCTGCCTCTCTAAGCAGAAATGTGTTTTATTTGTGAAATAAGCCCTGCAATATTTACCCAATTATTTTTGGAATAGTTTCAGTAGAAACGACACCAGTTCTTTGTACCTCTGGTAGAATTCAGCTGTAAATCTGCCTGGTCACGGGCTTTTTTTTTTTTCTTTCATTGGTAGGCTGTTTATTACTGCCTCAATTTCAGAACTCATTACTGGTCTATTTGGGGATTCAATTTCTCCCTGGATCAGTCTTGGGAGGTGTATGCATCCAGGAATTTATCCATTTCTTCTAGATTTTCTAGTTTATATGCATAGAGGTGTTTGGTATTCTCTGGTGGTTGTTTGTACATCTGTGGAATCAGTGGTGATATCCCTCTTATCATTTCTGATTGTGTCTATTTGACTCTTCTTTTTTCTTTATTAGTCTAGCTAGCAGTCTATTTTATTAATTTTTTCAAAAAACCAGCTCTTAGATTTGTTGATTTTTTTGAAGGGTGTTTGTGTCTCTATCTCCTTCAGTTCTGCTCTGATCTCGGTTATTTCTTGTCTTCTGCCAGCTTTGTGGTTTGTTTGCTCTTGCTTCTCTAGTTATTTTAATTGTGATGTTAGGGCATCGATTTGAGATGATTCCAGCTTTCTAATTGGGCATTTCATGCTATAAATTTCCCTCTTAACACTGCTTTAGCTGTATCCCAGAGATTCTGGTATGTTGTCTCTTTTCTCATTGGTTTCAAAGAACTTCTTGATTTCTGCCTTCATTTTGTTATTTACCCAGGAGTCATTCAGGAGAAGGTTGCTCAATTTCCATGCAATTGTGTGGTTTTGAGTGAATTTCTTAGTCTTGAGTTCTAATTTGAATGGACTGTGGTCTGAGAGATGGTTTCTTATTATTTCAGCTCCTTTGCATTTGCTGAAGAGTGTTTTAATTCTGATTAACAGTTTTAGAGTAAGTGCCATGTGGTGATAAGAAGAATGTATATTCTGTTGTTTTGGGGTGGAGAGTTCTGTAGACATCTCTCAGCTTCGCTTGATCCAGAGCTGCATTCAGGTCCTGAATATCTTCATTAATTTTCTGTCTCAATGATCTAATAATGACAGTGAGGTTTTAAAGTGTCCAACTATTATTGTGTGTGAGTCTAAGTCTCTTTGTAGGTCTCAGAGAACTTACTTTATGAATATGGGTGCTCCTATATTGGGTTCACATATATTTAGGATAGTTAGATTTTCTTGCTGAATTAAACGCTTTACCATAACTCTCTGGATCTCCCTTCAGGGTCAGCAGCTCAACTGCTTCCCTCTGGACACAAGCAAGCCAAGCTATGTCCTGGCTCCGTTTTCCATCTGCAAAGATGGACAGCTCTGGCTCGCTCTCTCTCTCTCTCTTTCCTTGGGGCACAAGCACACCTGTATAGTGTCAGCAGGGCAACTATACCTTTTATAGACAATAGTGGCATAAAGCCAAGTGATGATAGCCTTCCCATGTTATGGCTATATAGCTGTGTTTACATTATACACAGAATTGCGCACCTGTGCTGCAAACTCCCTGAGTCACACAGGATGTTTACCTCGGCCTATCCTGCTTGACTGCAGCACAGCCATGTTCCTTACACCTTGGTTTTTCCCTTACCTAGAGGTATCACAAATAAAGGCTTTGAAACAGCAAAGATGCCAGCCTGCTTCTTCCTCTGGGACCTCCATCCCGGGGTGGGTACTGACCTATTGCCAGCCCAGACACTCCTGTAGGAGGAGTCTGGAGGCCACTGTTGGGAGGTGTTACCCAGTCAGAAGGGACGACGGGGTCAGGAACCTGCTTAAAGAAGCAGTTTGGCTGCTTTTTGCTAGAGCAGATGCGCTACACTGGGGTTAACCCTTCCCCATCCAGACCACCTGAACTCTCCAGAGCCACCAGGCTGGAAAGGCCACAGAGACATTGGCTGCCCTTTCCTCCAGTGGCTCCATTCCAGGAAGCAATCACAGTTCTATCTGTATAACCCTGGCTGGAGTTGCTGAAATTCTCACAGGGAGGACCCTCCCAGTGAGGAGGGATGGATTGGGATCCCACTTAAATAAGCAGTCTGATAACTTATTTAAGCGGTCTGACACTTTGGCACAGCTGTGCTGTGTTGTGGGGAACTCATCCTTGTCAGGACCACCTGGCCTCCCTGGAGCCAGGAGGCTAGAACTTCTTATTTGACTAAACTGCAGAAATGGAGGCTGCCACTCCCCTTTGGTTCTTCATCTCAGGGAAAGATCAGAGTTCTTTCCATATATCTCTCTGGCTGGAGTCCTGAAATTCCCACTGGTAGGCCCGTCCCAGTGAGAAAAGATGGATTCGGGTCCCACTTTTAAAAGCAGTCTGGCTGCTATCTGGCATAACAGCTGTGCTGCATTGTGGGGGATTCCGGCTCATCCAGACCACCTGGACTCCTCAACTGGCTAGAATGGCTGAGTCGACCTAACTGCAGAAATGATGGCGGCCCCTCCCCTGGGAACTTGTCCATCTCAGGCAGTCTCCAGCCTGTTGTGCTAGCTGGCTGGAATTCCAAGCCAGTGGGTCTTAAATTGTGAGGTGTTGTGGAAGTAGGTCCCACAGAAATGATGCTGCTTGGCTCCCTGGATACAGCCCCCTTCCTAGGGGAGTATAGGAATGGCTCTTCCACCTTGCCAGGATTCCCAGGGCTGGAGTCTGTAAAACTCCTGAGTTTCTGTGTGAGCCTGAGCGACTGCTCTGCTGAGACTGCACAGCTTTGTGTATCCGACCCAAGGCTCTGTTGGCATGGGCTCACAAGGGGATCTCCTGATCCATGGGTTGCAAACATCTGTGGAAGAAGGCTGGTTTCCCCTGACAGGGCTGCACAATCACTCACTGCGTCCCTTGGCTGGGGGTGAGGGTCCCTTTGGCTCCACACCACTCCGAGATGGGCCATCGCCCCACTCTGCTTTTCTTCATTATTCATGGGTGGAGCCATCTACCTAGTCAGTCTCAATGCGAGAACCTGGATATTTCAGTTAAAGGTGCTGAATTCACTCGCTGTTTTCATTCTTCTCTGTGAGAGCCATGGACTGTACCTGCTTCTCATCAACTACCTTGGCCACTCCGTCCCTCTGTGGATAACTTTAAAGCTCAGAAAACAACCTTGCCATCTTTCCCTCAAGAAAAACAATATCTCAATTATGGATCAAGATTCTGGAAAATCTGGCAGCTAGAATAGTCCTGTGGAAGAACCAGGACTAGTTAATTTTCTTGAGCCTGAGATCCTTCAACTAGGTTAAAAAATGAAAGCATAAACCTAATTATGTCTAGCCTATGGGTTAGAGCATAGGAGTCAGTTAAGATGAAAATGTTTTTCAGGAGAGGTATTCTCCTTAATTTATTAACATTTTAGTAAATTCTTAGGACATTTCCTCTCGGTCTGAGACATTACAACACATAGAGGTATGCTTTTGTCAGGAAAGAGAAGTCAACGGCCAGAAATCAGAGAAAGAATCTTTGAAGAACTGGGCTGCTGAGGAAGGTAATATTGAAAGGAAAGAGATTCCTACAGAGAGACAGCAAGTAGATTTGACAAACAAGCATGGTCTACTTCAAAATGTTGCAGAGAATAAGCAGGAAGACGATTCATTTGTTAGTTTCCATTCTGACAACTTTTGTTGGACTTCTAATAACTCAAGTCCTAAGGAAAGGAAAACATTTTCTGAAAATGATATTATCTAAATGACAGCAAAAACTACATTCGTTAGTGATATGTAGAGCAAGGACAGAATCAGTTAAGAATGGAATTGACTATTTTGATTTGAGTCATAGACATGACTTATGAACCCTACACAAATCATTTGATGAGAATGACTAAGATCACAGTCTGGAAGGAAAGCCATGTAGTCAACCACTCATTTAGTTGAAGTATGATCGTAATTAACAAACAACATACATTTTGAATCTCTGAAGTCAATTTTTAATTTTTTCCTCACCAAAGAATTGGGGGAAACCTCTTACCTCAGAACCACTAAGAGAAGATGTCTTTCTTCTTTATGATTTCAACTCCTTTGCATTTGCTGAAGAGTGTTTTAATTCTGATTAACAGTTTTAGAGTAAGTGCCATGTGGTGATAAGAAGAGTGTATATTCTGTTGTTTTGGGGTGGAGAGTTCAGTCATTTCTTGCCTTTACTGTTGTGATTATTTTTTCAGGCTTACATCATTTCCATGGTTTTATTCCACGCCAGCTAGCACTGAAAAAGTTTTAAAATTTCCATCACAGCACACGGAAAACTGTCAAGTCTCTGTCCCTCCACTTGTTTCCAGGACTAAGATATACTTAATGACAATTCTAAGTGCAATTGGTCCCTTCAATAGACTCTGAAAAAAATGCATGCTTTCAATTACATCAGAACACACAAAAATGACACTTTTTCTGATGTGCCTAGCCCTGCAGTTGTCTCTGATCTTAGCATTCTGAATTCTAGGCAGCTATTTTGGAGTTGGTGATCAGCATTATGTCTACCATGTCATTTGTTTTGGTCAGAAGACTAACTCGCTGATTAGAGTTTGAGCTGAAAATAGATTTCTTGTTGGGAAGAAACCATTACAGAGCTTCAAACACTACTAAACCCCTTCCCAAATACAGTGAGATTCAAGAGTTTATCATCTCACAGACACATAAAGACATGGCTTTTTTTTAAAAGCAATAATAATATCGCTACCCATCTAATGAGGCGAGAATCTCTGTAGATATCTTCACCAATCCTCAGACACCCCAGTCAATTAGACAGGACTTAGCAACTCCACAGTTCAGGTGAAATTAGGTTCTTTGATACAGTAGGAATGCTAGAAAAAAATATATATTTTGTTAAATCTTCTATAACAATGCTTCTCAAACTGCAGGTTATAACTCAATTATTAGTGAGTTCTGAAATCAATTTAGTGGTTTGTAATTGGCATTTTCTTTTAAAATAGAGTGGAATAAAAAAGAGGAAAGAAAAGAAAAGGAAAGGCTAAAATGCACATGTAAGTGTAGGCATTATTTCATGAACCTTTTGACTGTTATAAAGAATAATCAAGCACTTCACCTTTTCATTCAGTAAGCATATTTTAGGTAACTCCTTTAAAAAGTTTATTGCACATACAGATGGCAGCTGAAGTCTGAGTCCTGTATCCATTCAGTTTTCACAAAGGAATATCTCTCCTTCCTCCCCCCTGCCTAGAATTATCCTTCCTGTGAATGCTGTGGGTCTTAAAGTTCAGCAAGTTCTTATTGTACCACACAGCTATTAATAGATGCAAACTCAAGGTCAAGTTGTTCACGTCCTTCCAAGGCCATTAAAGATCCTGAAACACGGTTGAAGCTCAGGGCTGGAGTTTATTGAATGGCAAAAGGAAAAGCAAACAAAACACAGAGGAGATTAGTTAAAAAGAGATGGCAACTACTTACAATATCATACTATGAAAATAATTATTCATGTCTGCTGAACAACATCTCAGGTTCTCCTTTAAATAAGGACAAAGAGGCTAAAGGAAAGCAAGATAAAAAAGTAAATTCAAATTACTTGGAACTAGGCAGAGAATGCCAAATAGACCGACAAATAGCGAAGCACTGTTCAGTGACAGAACTACTGGGATCCCCAGAGGGGCCAGGCTTTCCGCCAGTGATAATTAACACCCATGTGCCTCTGTGAGCTCAACCTCATGCTGGCTGTCTTGTACACTTACCCTAAACAGAGCACAGTCTTTTCATCCACCCAGTGAAACCAGAGCAGAGGTCAATCTCTGTCCGAGGGTCAGTGACCCCTGAAAATGTGGTCACATCGTCTCTTTATTTAAAACTCTCAGTGTCTCTCTAATACTCTTAGGAAAAAGAAATCCAAATGCCTTAACGTGACCTACAAGCTCCACTTGTACTGTCTCTGACTCCCTGATTTAGCTTTTCAGTCTCACTCTCTTTGGCTTCCATCTAACCTCTACGATTATCCCCAATGAACTAATTTGCCAAACGTTTCCTGAACAGCAAATTTGGGCACACGCTCTTCACATTAACTGAAACACATTTCCCATCCTGTAAACTCCACCTTCAGTTCTTACCTCCCTTTCTCTGCTAAACCTTCATTACCCCATGCTTTCTCTTGCCGATGTTGCTGGTCCTTCTCCTGTGTCCCTACAATACCTTGTCCTTCCAGACTATAAATTTTCAGATTACATTCTAGTCATCTGTTTTCTTTCGTAGGACCACAGCCCCACATCGCATAGGATACAAACACTACAACAGCAACTAGGTCTTTCTAGTTCATGGTGCTTATTTCTTGATCTTTGTTTCTTGTTTATCCCCAGATCTTATTCAGTGATGAGCAATAATAAACATTTTATGTTCTTTGTTGCCACCATTACTGTGTTCTCAACGTCTCCTCTGGGGCTGGTTTTTCACTCACTATCGGTATACCTTCTTTTTGCTTAAATTTGATCATCTGTGAAATGAAAGTTATGGATGGGATTATAGGAAATAACGAAGGTAAAACCCTCAGTGCAGTTTCTGGCACATAAGCATCCCATTCATGCTAATTATTAGGTTGATGGAAAAGTAATCACGGTTTTTGCCATTGAAATTGTAATGGCAAAGACCGTGAGTACTTTTGCATCAACCTAATATTTTACCCTTTTCTCTGTTCTCTAATGCCTGTATAGTGACACCTGTCTCGCCTAATTGCAACCATTCCCCTGCCCATCCCCTCCATCTGTCTAGGGAGAACACCTGGGCACTAAGACCATCTTATGCATTCCTCTTGGCCATCCCTACTGACTAAGGTAAAATTCTGGGAGCCAAGTTTAGCCAAGATCTTTGGAAACTGCTCAAAAAAAATTTTATGGATTTTTAGATTTTAAATATCACCAGCCTCTTCACTGAGTCCTTTTCTGGAGCTACTGCTGATACCCTGACCAGAAGTTGTTGTATGTAGAAGACGTCTCCATTGAGCCAACCCCTTGGGGCTAACTGAACTGGATGGACATCTTCAGTGAAAATGTTCTGTGGTCTTCAAACTTCTGTAGAGGATTCTGTTGTGGCAAATGCACTGAGAGATGCAAAGATCTGTATTCTAGTCCTTGATCTGTCACATAGTAGCTGGTGACTTTGGACTAATTCCTTAACATGTTTCCACCTCAGTTTTATCATCAGTAAAATCTGAAGGATTGAACAGATCATCTTCTATGTTCCTTTGCAGCTAAAATATTCTTTGATTCTGTGATCCTGCGCTTAGGGTATGTTTTAGTCTGAATTTTAACCAAAAAAAAAAAAAAAAAAAAAAAAAAAGCCAAACAGACAGACGGCACTCTCAAAATAGGTATTTGGGGAGAATTTAATAAAAGGACTATTTATAAAGATGTGGGCAGGATATAGGGAGACCACAAAGCATAATGTAAACCCCAGGGCTAGTAATGGCAGAAAACCTCAACCATTCATTCACTTTCTAGAGCCCAGAGAGGCAGGCAAGGAAAGGGTCCCCCAACAATAGCAATGGCTTTGGCATGGAGGAAGCCAGCCTGAGGTGATCCCAGGAAGGGAGTCAAGGGACTAGTCACACGCCCAGCCCCTGCCTCCCATTTAGGCTCTTCATTAGCCAACCAAATAGAATCCAGAGAACAAGAGGGCTCACTGATGCAATTCATAAGGTCAGCCACACAGAGCACAATACAGGTGGAGGAGGATAGAGAGGGATAATCGGAAGATGACAGCATCCAGAGATGCTGATGACACAGTGATAGAACCTGGATTCAGCGAGTCTTTTTGCACATGATGAGTTGTAATAATGCAGACAAAAACATTTTTATTGTCTAACAGAGTTTTGCCAGACCCTTGACATTCTAGTTAAGCATAAATCATTTGCAATTCCTTTAAAGAAATGGCACTGTTACCACCAGCTATATCAAATAAACCATAGGTTAGTGAAATATGAAAAATTGTTATGTTACTATACAGTCTTTTTGGAAAGTAACTTATGGCAACATAAAATGTTTAATGTCGCCTAATAACCTATGCATCTTATTATAAAAATACTTTTGATTAGATGATCTGCAGAGTATCCTTTTGAGGGCAGTCAAAATTATTATTATCCAATTCTTATGTAGATTTATAATTAATCTAACAACTATGATCTGACCATGAATATGCCTTTGCCATCTGGTGTCTTTACCCTGAGTTTGATCATGAATAATACATAACCATCTGACAGCTGAATCCAATCCATAATGCAGCCATACATGATGCAGATCCATCCATAGTATACTAATTTGCATTCTCCATCATTTTTGTCTAATTCTTACCCAGAGCTTTTTCATTGAGTTTCAGCCACCAGGGGAACAATCCACCTACAGACTTGGCCATATGGGATGCAGTGCATATCCTCCAGTGTCCTGGGTCTGATCCTAATTGTCACCAGCCGAGCCAAAATGTGTCACTCCAAACGTGGGCAGGGGTGCTCTTGGGCATTCATAAGATGCTTAATGGGGCTTTCATCGCAGTGTTGCTGACAGTGTGTGTTTTAATTAGACTTCTAAGTGCACATTTATTTTTCCCACTAGACCAGTCCTACATGCAGGTGACAGAGACAGTCACGTGATTGTAGGTGTCCGACAGTGGTTTTTGAGCATGGCCATCTTAAAATAAGTGAAGTGTAAGTATTTTAAATTATAAGTCAAACAAACAGTTGCCCCCCTGACCTCATCATCCCACCCTTCTCTGCTGTGACACCTGCAATTTTCCAGGGAGCTGGTACTCAGCTATGACTTCTTCTTTAGTAGGCACATCTGGATTGGTGGAGGCTTTAAAATCTCTGCTTCATGCCTCGCATCTATGTACATTCTAATTCAAATGTGTATGAAACACAGTGTTCGCCAAAATGAAAAACTTTTTTGTGGGCCCAGTTTGGCTAGCAGACCACCATGTTACGAACTTTGTTTCATATGATTACTAAGCTATTTCTCTCCACCAATCTTGAGCCTGAAGCGTTCTAACAAGTAGGGCCTGGAATATTTGCAATTCACAGCCAAGATCTATTCCCCTTAACAAATTAGTTCTATACTTCCTATAAAATCTCTATTACTATGAGTGGAAATAAAGGCTGGGAGGGTAATTTAGTGCTGAAAGAAATCTGAGGTCTGGGTACGGTGGTTCACACCTGTAATCCCAGCCCCTGGGAGGCCGAGGCGGGTGGATCACCTGAGGTCAGGAGTTCAAGAGCAGTCTGGCCAACATGATAAAACCCCATCTCTACTAAAAATACAAAAATTACTCGGACGTGGTAGCAGATGCCTGTATTCCCAGCTACTCAGGAGACTGAGGCAGGAGAATCGCTTGAACCCGGGAGGCAGAGAGGTTGCAGTAAGCTGAGATCGCACCACTGCACTCCAGCCTGGGTGACTGAGTGAGACTCCGTCTCAAAAAAAAAAAAAAAAGAAAAAGAAAGAAAAAAGAAATCTGAGTTAAATTTTGTAGTTGCTGAATTTGAAGTGAGAGTAGGCCCATAACCTTTATATTTGAAAATAGTACCACCTGAATTTAAACATGACATAATCTATATGTATAAATGTGATGGCAAGTATTCTAAGTGGTTGTTTGTTTATTCCACACTGAGTACTTACCAAAATTAGTATTTGATTTTTTTTTTTGAGGCGGAGTCTCGCTTTGTCACCCAGGCTGGAGTGCAGTGGCACAATCTTGGCTCACTGCAACCTCCGCCTCCTGGGTTCAAGCAATTCTGCTGCCTCAGCCTCCCAAATGGCTGGGACTACAGGCGCATGCCATCATGCCTGGCCATTTTTTTTGTATTTTTAGCAGAGACGGGGTTTTACCATGTTAGCCAGGATGGTCTCGATCTCCTGACCTCGTGTTCCACCCACCTCGGCCTCCCAAAGTGCTGGGATTACAGGCGTGAGCCACCGTGCCTGGTCGGTATTTTTTTTTTTTTTTAATTGTGACTGTGAATAGCAGATCCTGTAGTTCCATTTCCATTGAACCTTCTTATTTCTGCCAGAGCCATTGTTGAAAAGCCACTGCACTTGTTGCTGGAGCTGTGGCCCAGTTTCTCTTGCATCAGTCCACCTGCTCTGTGCTTATGATCACATCTTTCTGTCCACAACTAACTGAAAGGAGAAGGACCTGACTCAAGGGTATAAGGCAAGCAAACTTCAAGTCAGCCAGTGGCCCACCAAGTGGGCTAGTACCAGGGCTTTGGCCTTCAGGGAAAGAAGTCCATGGGCCAAACTGATCAGAAATATATTCTTGGGAAACTTGAATATGAAATATAGAGATTTGGCAGTTGTTGATGGGGGAAGAAGCTGAGACTCTCAGAGAAGGCAGTAAACAGAAACCAAGAGTGGGCAGAAGCTGTGACATCAGCAGAAGAGTGGCAGGAGCAGGTGGAGTTGAGAGAGAGTTCGAGTCAATCCATAGTGGATGGACAGAGGCAGGAGAATGGGTGCATGCTGCTTGGTGAGGGAATGAGATAGCCAGGTGCTAAGCTGAGGTTCTAGTTAAATTGCCAATTTGCATATTTGTCTTCTCTGTCTAACCCCAAATAGTACTTGATTGCAATCCTGTCCAAAAAAAAAAAAAAAGCCTGTTTAATCATGTAATTTCTGAAAGATTCTGAGAAAATTAATAGGTTTAAAATGGAATAAAATTGGTTTCTGTATTATCAAATTAAGTATCTTTAATGACCAAGAGTGATGTGTACCTATAATTCTTATATTTCTATTTGGAATCTACTCTTTCTGCTCTCTACTTATATAATTAGTGTTGCTGAATAGGGTATGAGACATTTGAGAAAGTAATCTTTCATTGAGTAGCTCCTGTGCATTGCAAGGCATTTAGCATCATGGGCTCAATGAATGCCTAAAGTCACCCTCCCTCCTTCCCATTGTGACATTTAAAAATAAATCCACACATTTTCAAATGTCCACTGGGGAGTAGTACTGGTCCCAGTTAAGAACTATTGATTCAAGGCTTCCCATTCTTCCTGGGACAGCTCAAATCCAACCTTCTCTTTATTTCTTTGATTATTCGAGACTATATTGATTTCTGTACCTTCTTTGAATTCCAGCTGCACTATTATGTATTATGAGTCAATAATGCATCATTGAGTTCTTAATTGTGTTCTAATTGTTTCACGTATGTTGGTTTCCCTTCTCGGCTTGCTCATAATTCTTTAAGAGCAGCATCAGTGTCCAAGATATCTGTTGTATCACACGTTGTGCCTAACTAAGTACTGAATGCTTAATGAATTCTAACCAGCTCCTCATAATTTAGTCTCTGCTTAACTCTTCAACAATGTTTCCTACCATACCTCAACCATCATCCCTGGCCCTTGTCCCTCCAGCAGCTAGAAGAAGCTCATTAGAGTTTCCTAAACATACCATATTGGTTCAACATTATGCCTCCACATAGAGCTGTATCTTTTGCATGTAAAATGCACTTCAATTGACTTTCTTCTAGGTAAAATCTTATCCAATCTTCAAATTCTAGCCTCTCTGGTGAATTACTCCCTTCTCTGCAGTTTTTATAAACTTGTATTGATGAATAACTTCTCTGTTTACTTGGTTCTTCTCCTAAAAAGGGCAGTAACTGTGTCTAATTGATTTCCTTGACTCCTAGCATGACAACTGGCACTCACTAGAAGCTGAATAAATGCTGGTTGATTATAGCTGATTATACTATATTTTTAACATTCATAAGTATGAGCCATACCATAAAGAATAGAGAAGAATATTGGTCACTAAATAGAGGCAGCTATTTCCTTTTCATTCACTGCACCTTGCTTTTTGCTCAGTAACTCTTAAGAAATATAATTCAGGTGCCCCACTACTGTTCAGAGCTTACTTCCAACTTACATATATTAGACAGTTTCATTAATGTACCTGACGCAGTCATCTTGGTTGTGCCTTGTTTAATTTCTCTCATTTGGTTTGCTCCTTTTTACAATTGTAGAAAGGAGCAAACAAAATACTGAAAACACTGCATCAACTGTTATCAGCGAGAAATTTACTCAAACTGAACACTCAACTGGGAGGGAAAAAAACTGTGTTTTATTAGAATAGATTGCTTCACTCCTACTTAGCACTTGACTTGGAGAGGCCTCCCCTGTGACTCCCCTGTAGTACAAAGCAGTGATAGCCATATGATTATAAAGAATGTCATACAAAATAATAATAAAAATAATCCTATGGGAAACACTGTCAGCTAATACACGATTAAGGAGAGAAGCATTTACAGATACACATGAATTAACAGGGGTTCTGGACTCAGAACTCTTTTAAAAAAAATCATAGCCCTGGTGAGGAAAGTCTGGAAATCAGCCGTGGCCTCTATTTGGCTTCAGTAATGACTGATGGAGTTCTGGTTGATAAGGAAAAGACAAAGAAACGTGTCAGGGACATACTAATTGCTGATGGGCCAAAGACCTGGATCCTGCAAAGTGTTGCCAGGGCCTTCCTCAGGAATCGAAAAAGACACTGCCTCCGTGTTACTCTGTGAGGCCCCTTCATATCACCAGGGACCACGGAGGTGGGTGGGACTGGACACCCACAGATACTAAGAGAACCAGGAGCTACAACCTCAACATCAAGAGGAGACTGAGTGAGGAATGGAAGAGAGAAGAATTTTGCAAGCTGAACTGCAGTTCATTGCTTTCCTGATATGTCTATGTCTAGAAACTAAGTTTCCAACAATTAAACAAGTTGTTGACTAGTCCCCAAATCTAATAGAAGTTTCATTAGAGAATGCCTGGAAATGGCACCACGATGTATGAAATGATTGTTGAGGGAACTCTATTAGAAATGTCTGCCTTTGAAAATGTTTTTTAATATGCACACGTTTTTATATTAACTTCTTTGTATAAATTGTATTTGTTTTATATTTGGCATGTTGGCAGGGACAGGTAAAAGGGCAACAGTCATTTCTTTTGTGAAATTGAGATAATAGCTCCCTTCCAATGTATGAAGTAGAAATAATAAATGTAATATATCACTGCACCAGACACAGAGGAAGGGTGTAGTCAATGGTTAATGTTATGATATACATCAAGGGTTGAAGGATAGAGTATTGCTCTCTCACCAGATTAACATACCCCTTAACCAAATATTTTGATCATACTAAAAGCTACTCAAAGGGATCAAATAAGCCATTTGATCCTTTTCTCAAAGAAGAGCCCCTAAAATTACAAGCAACCAACCCATTTTGCCTCAGGCTCACTCACTTGCTTAGTAACTAATTTCTTTTCTGAAATTTAGGGGCACAGATTACAATTCTGGTACCCCAAGAAATATTTTAAAACAGATCATTGCCACCCACCCACCCACCTGACAGCTTCTAGATATTTCTTCCCTCATCTCCATGGGCTTTACTACTCTTCTAGTCCGAGAAGGAAGCACCATAATGTAATGGAAAGGGCTTGACCTTTGGTATTAGAAAGATTTGAGTTTCAATACGGATTTTTAAAATTATTGGCCGTGAAACATTGACAGGTTACTTAATCTGCCTGAATCTCATTCTACTTATCTACAAATCAGTGTAGGTGGGTGTATGCAGTATTGGGGAGAGATTATAGATAACAGACTAGAGATTTGCCAGAAAAAAAAAAATAGGATTAATAGTCCTAGTACATGCTACATAAATAATGGATTCTGTTTATTATTGTGTTATTGCTACATCTCTCCTCTCACCCCTCCCCCAAAATTATTAGGTTGGTGCAAAAGTAACAGCAATTTTTGCCATTACCTTTAATGGCACAAAGCTCAATTACTTCTCGCCAACCTAATAATAGCTCAACAATAATTTAGGGCAAGAATATTAGATTAGGAATTATCAGCCCTTCATTTTGATGCAAGTACTATTTATTTCCTCTAAAATATGTAGCTGTTTGATTTGCCTCTCTGAGCCTTATTTTCCTTTTCTGCAAAAATGAGTTGGTAAATTGGGATAATGTAAAATGTCTCTTTTACCCTTGAAATTCTGTTTCCATCGTTAATTTTGTTTCCTCCCTGAGGCTATCACCTCATTTTTTTAAAATTTCATCTTGTTTTATTTTGGTTTTAACTATTATTAATGAAGTAATACTAGATATACGGAAAATTTTCAAGAATAATGCAGAGTTTTCATATATCCTTCACCAAGATTCCCCAACCTTGATACAATACTATAAACTCATCTATAGGCTTCATTCAATGTGATGACTAATTTTATACATCAACTTGACTAGGCTCAGAGATACCCAGATAGCTCGTAAAACATTGCTTCTGGGTGTGTCTGTGAGGGTGTTTCCGCAAGAGATTAGCATTCGAATCAGTAGATTCAACTGAGTAAAAGAGATTGTCTTCACCAATGTGGATGGCCATCCAATCCACCCAGGGCTCCAACGGAACCAAAAGGTAGAGGGAGGGCAAATTCTCTTTCTTATTGAGCTGGGACATTCATCTTCTCCTGCCCTTAGATGTAGATGCTCCTGGTTCTCAGGGCTTTTGAATTCAAACCGAGACTTAGACTTCTGCACTCCCAACCCTTTAGTTCTCAGCCCTTCAGACTTGGACCAAGACTTATACCATCTGCTCCCTGGTTCTCAGGCTTTTGGACTCAGATTGAATTACACCACCAGCTTTCCTGGTTCCCCAGCTTGCAGACAGCAGATTGTGGGTCTTCTCAGCCCCCATAATAGCATTGAGTGAATTCCCATTTTAGACACATAAATATTATATCGGTTCTGTTTCTCTGGAAGACCTTGACTAACACATTCAGATTCTTCCAGTCTATTCCCTAATGTCATTTTTCTGTGCCAGAACCCAATCCAGGATCCTACATTACATTTAGTCATCGTGTCTCTTTAGTCTCCTCCAATCTGTGACAGTTTCTCAGTCTTTCCTTGACTTTCACAATTTTGACACTTTTGAGGAGTGTTTGTCAGATATTTTGTAGAATAACCCTCAGTTGGGGTTTGTTGGATGTTTTCTTATGATTAAACTAAGCTTGTGGGTTTGAGGAAAGAATACCACAGAGATGAAGTACCCCTATCACATCATACCAAATATATGATATCAAAATGACTTGTTACTGATAATGACTCATTATTGGTGATATTGTCATCTTGACCACTTGATTAAAGTTGTATCTTCCAGATCCCTCCACTGAAGAGCTACTATTCTTTTTCTTTTTCCTTATCTATTCTTTAAGGCAGATCACTGAGTCTAGCCCACACTCAAGAGGAGGAAAATAAAACTCTACCTCCTGGACAAAGCTGTATCAAAGAATTTGTAATCCCCTAATTATAAGCTATTTGGATGGAGCTTTCAGACAGCAAGAAGAAAGCTTCCAAATACCCAGAGGCAGTATTCAAATACATTACTCTGGGTTCCCTAATTATCTACCATGACAGAATAAATGTTTGACTTCAACTGAACCTGTAAACACTCTTGATAATTGACCAAATCCCAGGTATGCCATATGCCTACCAGAAAGATGTACAAGCTAATATTGGGAAAGTATAGAAATAATTATTTCAATAATTTTGGAACTATACTGTGGTATATATTAAAAGGACAAAAATGCTTTTATCTCAGCACCAACTTTACCAATGAAATAATCTCTAGACAAAAAATAAAAAGCAGTGCTATAGGGTAACTATGTTGTTTAAGGTAAGGATATGTCTCTGATGGCAGGTATGGGGTATGGGAAAGACAGCTATGTGTTCGTAAAATCCTGTTTTATTTATGATTTTTCCTCCCTGGTACACAGATAGACCAAACTTTCCAGCCCATTATAGTTAGATAGGAGCATAAATTCCAGATCTGGCCTCTAAAACCTCCTCCTGTGTACTCCCTCCTTTTCTCTTGTCTGCTGACTGAAGTTAGGAGTTTCAGTGGAGGCCTCTGAAGTCCTATGGGAGGGAGAAGGCACTAGATAGATAGATCCTCTGTCCCCAAATGGCTGCAAAGACCACAGCCCTTGCTGACCCTTACTGAACTATGAAGTGAATGAGAAATGAGGCTGTATTGTGTTAACCCACTGAGATTCGGGGATTGTTCGTTATAGCCATCAGATTCGCCTGACCAAAATAGATGGAAGTCCCCAGAGGGTAGAATTCCATAAATTGCTTGTCTAAGACCTAGCACAGTCCCATGTGCAGATGGGACCTAAATGCCTTTGAAGACAAAGAAAAGAGAATAACAAATCCCACGTCACTACAGAGAGGCATTTGGTTTGCAGGAATAAGTACAGTTAAACTCTGCACCTGGTTTTCTATGACGTTTTCACAAAGATTACCTGCAAAAAAACAACCAAAAAAAATGGAAGGATAAAATTCCATTGAAAATGGTGGCGGAAGCAATAGGCTTAAAAACAGCTCAGGTTAAATGAAAGTTTCCCAGAGGTTTCTGATTCACAATTTTGAGCCAGTATAGTAGCAATTATTTCAAGTATTCTTCAATTACACTCTTGGTGTGCATTAATAGCACAAAAATCTATTTATCTCAGTACCAATTTTACCAATGGCAAGTTGGATAGGAAATAAAGCATAATCAAACTTAGTGAAACATAAATTGAGATACTTGACTAGATTTCTATAGCTTTCTAAGAAACTGCCTACCTGGTCATTGTAAAGACATTAATTCTAACACCTCCACATGTGAACACCCTCTGAGAGTTAACATATTGATACTGAATAATACTTTCTCCAGGCATTTGGAGGCTTTTTTCTTGATGTCCAAAAGCTCTATCCAAATAGCTTATAATTAGGGGATTACAAATCCTTTGATATAACTTTGTCTAGGAGGTGGTACTTTCTTTATTCCCCTCCTCTTGAATGTGAACTGGACTTAGAGACTTGCCTCTAAAGAATAGAGTGTGTTAGGGGAAAAAATAGCAGCATTTCAGTGGAGAAATCTGGCATTCACCACCTCAACCAAGTAATCAAGGTGACAGCATTACCAGTAATAAGTCATGTTGATATCATGTACTTCTTGATATGATGTGATGAGAAGGGACTTTACTTCTGCAGTATTCTTTCCCTAAACTCATAGCTACAGTCTAATCATGAGAAAACATCAGACAAACCCCAACTGAGGAACATTCTACAACTCCACTTCATCAAGAGTTGGTGTCTTTCCATTGCCGTATATCCCATAAAAAAATCCCATTCTGCTATATTAACAATAGAAACCCAGTTTTTGTGATCAAACCTCAACACTTTATATTTCACTGAGTACATTATTCTTTTCTTACTTTCATTACATAGTGAGACTTATTTATAGGAACTATATTTTGTTGAAGTTTCATGTGTAGCCAACACCAAGGTCCATCCTGGCTTCCCTCTCCTCTCATGTTCTTGAGAATATCCCAAAGACACAAGTTTTTGCTCTGACCTTAAGAACTTGTGACCAACAAGAATGCATTCACCAAAAACTTCTAGACTGACTGACTACGATTCTCACATTTAGTATCCCCATATTTTGCAAAAACTGAGCATTTTTAGTGGGCCTGCAGAGAAATGTTGCCACCCTCACTGTGGCAAGTTACATGAGGAAGTTTGTGGCTTCCTGCCTTCTCTGGTCCAGCCTTCAGAAGACTGACTAAGAACGGCTGAGATTTATGCATTATACCATGGTCCACTGATATTGGAGAGGGCTCCATGTCATCATGTGTGTAGTTGTAGTTGTTTTAACTATGAAAAAACAAAACCCAACATGTACTTCAGAAAAAATGCAGAGGACACATATAGCTAAGAAAGGACTAGCTCCCCTATGAGAGGTAATTTAATCACCAATTCATTAATTTAATAGCTGCTATGCACACCAATTCATTAATTTAATAGCTGCTATGCACTCATTCATTGATGACCAACCCCATGCGTGAACTCCCTCAGAAAGCTGACATATTGATATTGGCAAAATGGATTCATGTTGACTACAATAAGCTGTGAACAAATTCTACTAAATTAACTCCGCTCCATGTCACACAGTTCCTAATATTTAGGGCTGGATTCCAATGCCTGGATGGATATTAAAGCAATCCAGACATGATTGGAATTCACCTCAAATTTTCTCTGAGGAAATCAGTCTTTTATCCTAGCTGTTGCCTTTGGCAGCATAAGCTCAATGAAAATGCCCTCTTTGGAGTAGTTTTTACTAAATCTAATTATGCTGCCTAGTTTGTGGATCCTGCTGTTTTCTCTTTGGTTTCTCTGTTTTCCTTTTTTTCTGGGTGTGAGGGGTGTTACTTCCTTAGTATTCCTATTACAGAACAAGTTCTCCTCAACCCCATTCATCTCTTGTGGATATAAGAAATCATTAGCCCAGTGCTTCAAGGGCCTTCAAGTGGGTTTAGTCTTACCCAGGGATTAACCATTTGGCTGTCTATGTAAGGGTGACTATATACTTTATCTTCCAAATTGGGACACTTTTTAGAGAGCTATTATTGATTATGCCTTGACAACAGGCATAAACCAGGGCTGTCTTGGACAAACTAGGGCATATGACAACACTATTGGGAATTCAAAGCAGAGCTGTGTGCTCCTATGTCTCAGATATTATAAAATCTTCCACAAGACATTTATTTCCTTCAGGGGACTTACAAAACAGGCCTGTTTACATTACATCAGCTAAAGACAGTGTAGTATAGTGGTTACACACAAGGGCCCTGGGACCTCGCCCACAACCACCATACCACCTGCCCATAAGCTGTGAATGATGCCTTCCTATCTCCCAGCTATAGAACCAGATCTCCTGGGCTCAAATTCCAGCACTTTCATCTCTGAGATGTGTGACTTTGGAAAGTCACTTAGCCTTCTGAGTCTCAGTTTCCTTATCTATAAAATGACAATAAATTTGAAAAGATTCATAAGATTATGAGGAGTACATGAATCAATAAATGTAAACCAATTATTCAAAGGTCTGGCATGTTGTAAACACTCAATTATATATTGTCTGTTTTAACAATCATTTTCTTCATGAGAACATATCATGGGTGTGGGATGCCTTCCAGTCTTGCCCGCTTGTAAATACTTGATTATCCTCCCTGTTTGGTCAGGCAACCCTTCTGGCTAAGTACTCTGAGCTGATGTGACTGGTTATTTTGGGCTCTGACTATTGCCTAGGCATTTTTGTCTACCCATTATTTCTTCAGACACTGGCTCCTTTTTACTTTCAGTATTTTTGTAAAGTTGCCTCCAGCCAAGTACACTGAGTACCATTTCACCATTCAGAGTCACTTTATACAGTAAAGTGTTAAGGAACACACCAAAATGAATCTGCAACTTCACTTTTAGTGACACATGACTCTGTGTCCATATCTTCATGTCAGGCATTGGTTTCTAGTCTATTACAGCCTGAAAGTTACAAAGGAATGCATCTTTAGAATTGTCATTAGTATCTTCTGCTAGAATATGTATGACTCTCTGTGACAATTTAATAAATCTTAAATGAAAATTACAATGGGGCCACTTTTCATCAAAGAAATGGTGAAAAAAGGGGTGTGTTCCAGGTCTCATAAGAAACATGATCGTCATTCTTGCTGGTGTATTGTGCCCCTGGATACAACATCTCATCCAATCTAAAAGCAGAAAAAAGACCTACCCTAATCTCTCAGTAGTGTGAAGTCGAAATTATTTATGTGAATCATTATTAGAGGCAAGAGAGAAACAAATATGCTACATTGTGCTCTTAAGCATTTTGTTTATTTACATTCATTTATTAAGCTAGTTAGACTTAATTTCAACATCGTATTTTTAACTTTGCGGGAATGGGAGGGAGGCTAGAGGGGAATAGTCCTCACAGCCATAGAACGCATACCCCTCCTCCACTCCATAATCATCATTATCATCATCTTAATTGCAATCAGCACCAACAATTACTGAGCACTTCTCCACTTCTGGCATTTTACATGCTAATCTCATTTAATCCTTAAAATAATTCTATGATATAGGTTCTGTCAGCAGCATCACAGTGCAGGACGCAGTATAAGGATTCAGAGGTATATTAAAGTTAAATGACTTGGCAATCCATGAAGTGAAACATAAAACCAGGTCAGGATAGATTTAAAACTCACATTAACTACAAGGTTATATCTTGTGTCTTCATGAGAGGAGATATGGAATAACTATTCCTGTCAAATGTACAAAAAGCACATGTTTACTGACTGTAAGTCTGTACAAATATTTTTAATTCATGAAGAGTAGCATGTAAATATCACACCTATACAATACTATTTTACCAAAGCATGCAATTGGTGAGAATCCTAGTATGCTATTGTGTGCTTTGCAAGATAGACATCTTGGAATTTGAAAGTAATAACCAGCTGGTAACCATCTTTCTTAAAGCTATTTTATTCCTCTGTCCAACAAAGTATATGCCAAAGTTCAAGACCAAGAATGCTTCTTCACAGAGTTGGACCTTGCAGTTGTTTCTTTGATGAATGACTTCCATGTCAAAGAGACTAGGCAAATGTTCTAGAGTGGTTCCCTGCCAGTATGCCTTAAATGTTTTAAGATTGGTTACATCTGTACTCTCATACTGAGGGAATTTTCTAAGGGGCAAATGATGTGTTCTGGAGACTTCAGTATAAGACTAAGCATGAAAATCATCATAGTAAGTAACATGTAAAGCACTTAATAGGTCCTAAGTACTTCATATATATTATTTAATCGTCCCACTAAACTTATGAAATAGTGGCAATTTTAGTGCCATGTTACAATTAAAGAAACTGAAAGGTAGCCACTCTAAGTTGTGGGGCCAGGATATCTTGGGGGGAAAAAAATCTCAGCATTAATCTGTGTCCTTGATTCCAAACCAGGGCAGAGCTAGGTTAGCACCAGAAATATGAACCTAAACTGGGCTGGCTGTCATTTATTGAGCATTTACAATTCCTTGGCATAGCACGAAGCACAGTAAGAATAGTATTTTACTGCACCCCCACTTAAATCCTTCACGGTAGGAATTATCATTCCAGTTTTACAGAGATGAAACCAAGATCCACAGGGTTTAATTGCTTGTTGTCACACAGTGATAAGTGGCACAATCAGTATTTAGACCCAGGTGTATTCAGCTGTAAGTCTGTGTTTTAACTTCCATGACATAGAAGAAACTCTTATTTAGGTCAAATTTTTTTCTGCCACTTGAATATTATATATTTTGCTTTTTTCCTTCCACAGATGATTCTTAATGTGTTAAGTCCCATTCTTATGCATACTTTTCTCTGTGTTTAAGTTTATTGATATCCATGTCTCCCAAACAAGTAAAACACTTGAGCATATATTTCCTTAAGTCACTTTTGCCCTTTCACGGGTAGTATTATCTAGCATGTTGATTCTTTATTGGTAAAATGATACAGCTTTTTAAAAATCATATCTCCTTCAGACATTAATAAGCTTGATCAGCTTCTTCATAAAAGTTTTATTTCCCATATCCATTTCTCCATCCAAATTGATTACAATGGACTGAATGTTTGTACTTCCCCAAAATTTACATGTTGACATTTTCTTCCCCAAGGTGATGTGATTAGGAGGTTGGGCCTTTGGGAGGTGATTAAGTTATGAGTGTGGAGCACTTATGAATAGGATTAATGCTGTTATAAGGACTCCAGAGAGCTAGGAAGCCCCTTCCTCCATATGCATGTATAAGAGGAAGCTCTCAGTGCAACCCAGAAGAGGGCCCTTATCAGATCCCGACAATACTGGCACCCTAATCTCAGCCTTCCAGCCTCCAGAACAATAAGAAATAAGTGTATATTGTTTATAAGCCACTCAGTCTATGGTACTTTGTTATAGCAACCAAAGTGGACTAAGACATTGATCTTGCTTTTCAGCAGACCATGTCTCCCAGGAGCATTTCAAAAGGCTCTTTTCTTTTTTTTCCTTCAACTTTATTTTAAGTTCCGGGGTACATGTGCAGGATGCGCAGGCTTGTTACACAGGTAAACGTGTGCCATGGTGGTTTGCTGCACAGATCAACCCATCACCTAGATATTAAGCCCAGCATCCATCAGCTATTCTCCTTGATGCTCTCCCTCCCCCAGCCCCCACACAGTCCACAGTGTGTGTTGTTCCCTACCATTTGTCCATGTGTTCTCATCATTCAGCTCCCTCTTATAAGCAAAAACATGTGTTGCTTGATTTTTCTGTTCCTCCATTAGTTTGCTGCAGATAATGGCCTCCAGCTCTCCATGTCCCTGCAAAGGACATGATCTTGTTCCTTTCAAATAGGATCTTTGAGTGAGAAACTTTATTAAACTTTGTAGGTTTAAGAATTTCTTTATTAAAATGGTAGTTAATCTGGGTGGGTTTTTCCTTGAAAACTCTGAAGACATTATTCGGTGTTAAATGTTGAGAAGCCTGACATATTCTGGCATTTCTTAGGGTCTTTTCTTTTGACCTAGAAGCTTTAAAAATTTTCTCTTTGTCTTTATGCTCTTAAATTTTGCTATAAACTGTATGGATATTCATCTTTGTTTTTCACAGTCTTGTTTAGTACACTATCAGCCTTTTAATCCTGAGCTCTTATCTTTCTTTAATCCTGAGAAATTCTTGTTCATATTTCTTCCTCTGTTGGTCCTTTTTCACTTTCTGAGAATTCTATTTTATGGATTTTGACACGTTTCTTTCTGTGTTTCATGACTCTCAACACTTCTCATGGGTTCCAACTCTTCCTGATAGTTTCCCTTCCCAGTATCTTCCAGGTAGTTTTGTGACCCAACCTTTCAGTTCACTGATTTGTGTCTCAGCTGTACACATTCTGCAATTTCAACTGTTCCTCTAATTTTTTATCTGAAAAGTTATGTTTTCAAGTCAAATCTTTAAATTAATTCTTCTTTTTTCCTGCTGCATGCTTTCAAAAACTCCCCTTATCTCTGTGAGAATGTTCATTTAGGACCATTTTACATTCATATTCTGTTTCATTAGCTCTGCTTTCTCCAGAAAGGCCTATTACTTCAGTTATCGTTCTTATTTAGAAATATTTCATCTTTTTTTCCTTGGGAGCACTTCTTTTTTTCCTTTAGGCAGTGGCTTTGGCCCTATCTTGGGTTTCTTCAGAGACTGGAGGTGCTGGGGAGTTGCCTTAGGGCAGAATACACTTCTGGTGCTGCAGTCTGGACTCAGCTATTCAGTCCACTATCCAAGTACCCTGTTGCTCCCAGTCTCACAGGACGTCTTCCCTAGGCATTTTTCTCAGCATCAGTGGGGCAGCCACCCCTTGTTATGCTTGCCTAGCGTAGGAGGATGGGGTAGGAATGGAGGGCACACACAGTGGCCAGTTCGCCTACCTGACCCCCTTGCCATGGGCTTTCCACCCCAGGAAGACAGCTGACAAGTTCCTGTTAACTTGCGCTATATGTGTGAGAAAAGGCAATAAACTGCTGTGACCCCACATTGAATTTCCAGGTTCAGCCCCACCAAGAAAATGTGAAGGAAAGAAAAGCATTATTTATAAGACAGAACTTCACAAATTCTCTCCCATCATCTTCCTTCTGTTTCCTGCCTCTGCTCTCCCACCAAAAATAAGACCAATCCTCTCTTTCTTTCTAAGCAAGTTTTGATTTTGTGTTAGTTACTGAGACTCTCAATGTCTCTATATCTCCTGTGCTCAGCTTCACGGGTGAATGACCTATGTGGTTACACGGGATCCCGTGCTTACAAGGGCCCCACACATGGTTTAATACTCTTCTTTTACTATCTTGAAATTCTAGATACTTTCTGAACAGGAGGCCCAGCATTTTCATTTGTGGGATGCACCACAAATTACGTAGCCATTGCTGCTTGTGGCATTTCCAAGTTTGACTTCGGCAGCTTGTATTGAATCACCAAGTTATCCAAGACTAACTAAAGTTATATTTCTAGAGAATTCACTCCAAAATTCCCTCTACATAATTAAGCAGTGACTACTTCTTCAGCTTTCACGAAGTTCCAACAGATTACTTTTGGGGGAAAGAGGGATGGTTCAGAAGAGCATCTCTTGCTAACTAAAAGAAGCAGCACCTTTAAGCCACCTGCCTCAGATATTGAGAGGAACTGGAGGATCCTGAAATATCCACCACCACTACTACCACCCCTTTCCCACCTCCGCCTTTTTCGTTCATTTTGGTAAATCTGAGTTCGGGAATCACAAACTTTGGTAGATGAAGCTTCATGGTTTATTGTAACCCAAAATAGTCTATAGATGCATGCAAAACCATGCACATGCATCTAGACACATCTAGAAAAATATTTTCCTGGAAATAGGGCATAGAGTTTTTACAGATTATCAAAGGCATTCAGATAAAGAAAAGGCTATAAAGGTTACTGTAATCCATGGGTTCTCTGTGTGTGTGTGTATGTGTGTGTGTGTATAAGACAGAATTCAGTTTTTCCTAGACAGATGCACAACATGCAGAGCACAACACATAAAAGATTTTTTTACCAGAAACTATATTTTCTTACCACGAAGATATGATCTAATTATTGATGAGATATACTTGAGATTAGGATATTCTGCATATTTTTTGCTTTTAATGTCAAATTTAAAAAGGATCAACAAACACAAATCCTGCTCAAAATGATTCACTTCTTGTTAATCCTCTTTCCAGGTTTCCTTTCTTTGCAGCTTTCTAATTGCAACAATCCAAATGATAATTATTATTTTTATAATTTTCCCAATTGTGCATGACAATGACAGAGGTAATTTATTGCAAGGGTTTTCATTTATGCTAATTATAATATGTTAGAGTTGTTTATTAGCAAACATTTCTTTAAAGTAAGGAAAGGCCATTCACTTTCATTGTTACTGAATCCACTGCTTTTCTTTCCAAATTTCCCTTCCTTCCCAACCACTGCCCTGTTCCACCTCAGGGGTGCAAAGTCCTGACCACTCCAATTAATTAATAGCTTTCAACAAAGAGGAGAAATAAAATTTGTGGCTTATTTTTTTTGTAGCTCACATTGATAATTATCAGAGTCGAAGGTTAGAAATGTACAGTGATGGGCATTCTGATGCATTCCCTAGCATTAGAGTCAAAGATTAGTAAAAGCTTATGGAAGAAAATGAAGAAATGAATACACACTAGTAACAATAGCTGACATGTATAGTGTTTTATTTTCCTGATGGCATTCTACAGGTATTTTCAAACAACTTATGCCTAAAGAGTTATCATCACCCCATTTACATATGAGGAAACTGAGGCACAGAGAAATAAAATTATTTGACCACCAACAAACAACTAGTCAGTAGAGGATTCAGGACTTGACCAGGCAGTTTGATTCTAGAAGTCAATGCTTATAACCACGACATCATATCTGCTTCCAGAATCAGAGCTTCTTGTTATTATGAGAACACCAGAGCTATCACATATCTCATGTCTTTGTCAATTTGGATCACAAAATACTGTAGGCCGGTGGCTTAAACAACAAATGCTGATTTCTCACAGTTCTGGAGGCTGGGGTGACCAACGTCAAGGTGCTGGCAGAGCCAGTGTCCGGCCAGGGCGTGCTTCCTGGCTTGTGCACAGCTGCTTTTGCATCTTCACATGACAGAGAAGGAGAACAAACACACTCTCTCCTGTCTCCATTCTTGAGAACTTCACCATCATGCCCTCATCACCTTTCAAAGGGCCCGTATCCTAATACCATCACATCTGGGGCGAGTATTTCGATCTAATTAATAGAATTCTAACTAATAGCAAACAAATTAGATCACATGATTAGTCTACGCAGGTTTATTAAAGGTGAACAAGAAATATCCTATAGGATTTTTGAAATAATGAAAACATACTAAGGAGCCCCATGAGGCCTGCAAAGAGTGCAGGAAATGCCATGCTGGGGAAGCACAGACCTACTCCTTTCCATGGAAGCAATGCCCTGTTTTCTACACCCCTCAGCTTCTAACCCCTGTCCAACTTATAGTTAGGATTGAAGAAACATTTGCTGAATTGAACTACATTATTATTATTATTATTATTATTATTATTACTTTTATTGAAAAGGAGTCTCGCTCTGTGGCCCAGGCTGGAGTGCGGTGGTGCATTCTCCACTCACTGCAACCTTCACCTCCTGGTTCATGTGAGTCTCCTGCCTCAGCCTCCCGGTTAGGGGCATCCACAACCACGCCTGGCTAATTTTTGTATTTTTAGTATGAGGTCGCAAACTCCTCACTTCAAGTGATCCGCCCACCTCTGCCTCCCAAGATGCTGGGATTACCGGCATGAGCCACCGCGCCCAACTGAACTAAATTAAATGTAACTTTGCACTAGTCACGTCTCTGAAGCTAAATTTCTCCACCTGTAAAATGAAAAGGTGCATCTAGATCAATGGCTTTTAGCCCTGACTGTACCTGAGCATCACCCAGAGAACTTATAAAGAAGCATTCATGGCCGGGTGCAGTGACTCACGCCTGTGGTCCCAGCACTTTGGGAGGCCGAGGCAGGTGGATCAAGTCAGGAGATCGAGACCATCCTGGCTAACACGGTGAAACCCCGTCTCTACTAAAAATACAAAAAGCCGGGTGTGGTGGCGGGCGCCTATAGTCCCAGCTACTCGGGAGGCTGAGGCAGGAGGATGGCGTGAACCTGGGAGGTGGAGTTTGCAGTGAGCCGAGATTGCGCCACTGCACTCCAGCCTGGGTGACTGAGCGAGACTCCGTCTCAAAAAAAACAAGAAGCATTAATGTTCCAGCTTCACCCCAAGATTTTGGTCTAAAGTAGGTGACATGCTGTCCTACCCTTTTTGAGGCTTCCAGTGATTCTAACATGAGGCTAGAGTTGAAAACCACAGACTAGTGATTCTCAAAAGTTTGTTGTCTGGACAAGCAAACATAATCCATCAATAACTCAAGGTCACACTGAAAATAGCTCTCCTTTATCTTGCATAGAGGTGTAGACAGATGAGGAATATTTCCCATAGAACAACTGCTTGATTAACTAGCATATTTAATTTCTTTTTTTTTTTTTTGAGATGGAGTCTGGCTCTGTCGCCCAGGCTGGAGTGCGGTGGCGCGATCTCGGCTCACTGCAAGCTCCGCCTCCCGGGTTCACGCCATTCTCCTGCCTCAGGCTCCCGAGTAGCTGGGACTACAGGCGCCCGCCGCCACGCCCGGCTAATTTTTTGTATTTTTAGTAGAGATGGGGTTTCACTGCGTGAGCCGGGATGGTCTCGATCACCTGACCTCGTGATCCGCCCGCCTCGGCCGCCCAAAGTGCTGGGATTACAGGCTTGAGCCACCGCGCTCGGCCGCATATTTTTTTTTCTTATAAACCCTTAGACACATGTGTTACAGCTGGTTCCAGTGCTGCTACCTGGTGGAGATCCCGGACCTAATTTCCCAAACCCCTTGCCACCCACTGCAACCAAATCTCCTGGGAGGCGGAGTTGATCAATGTGCTTGAACTGAGATAGTTACATCCCAGCTATTCTCTTTTCCGCTTCTTGGCTCTTTTAGCAGCTTTCATTTTTTTTCCAGCAACTGTCATTTTTGAAGTCTCTTATTCGAGGAAAATTTAGAAAAGGGAGCTTTGAACTGAAGTAAATGGAGAAAAGTTTAATTTTCCTCTCCTCTGATTAGATACTCACATTTGGAAATTTATGAATGTTTCCAGCTCCAACATGCTTTTTAAAAGTCATTCCCATAATCCTGCTGAGAATGCCATATGAGTAGTGGATCAAAGGCCGAGTCGTCACTCCTTGTGACTTTCCTCCCACCCCGAGATTAGCTTCCTTAGCATGCTCTGAGAGCTAATGGACACTTTCCTCTAAACCTAATGCAGCACTAGTAACTTTTTCTCTGTAGATTTGGAATGTTAAATTAAAGATTATGCAACCACTTTTTTTTAGAAGCAATTTATTTGGAGGGCAGAGTGCTCTGTCTTAGGTTAAGCAGTTTCATTTTCAGCTACTTTGCTAGCAAGAAGAGATAATGCTTTCTAAGAACATAAATGTGTGCGTCTTCCATACCACTGTGCCTCTCTCATTTTGACTCAGATGAGATCCTATCTCTGAAATAGTCCTAAGGGAGTTTTTTAAATGTTTCCAAGAACAAACAAATCTCTGGCATTATAGTCGAATTTATCACATTTTTGTACTTTGTAAAAAAAAAGGAGATAAACAATTACCATGGTGAAGAAAACAAATATTTTAAACCCACAAATGCACACTGGTATAAATATGAATCTGCCTGTGTCTATTATGAGTAGAATCAGAGAAAGCCTAGCATGAGTCCAGGTTCTGTCACTTACTAGTTGCATAATTGTGGATAAGTTATTTTACCTGTCGCCATTTCTGTTTCCCTTCTTATAAAAATGATAGCATAATAGTAACTTCATGAGCTTTTGTCAGTATTAAATAGATCACTCCGAGTCCTTATTTGAACAATATAATGAGACCCTGTTTCTATAAAAATAAAACTCTAGCCAGGTGTGGTGGTCCACACCTGTAGTCCCAGCTATTTGGGAGGCTGGGGTGAGAGGATCACTTGAGCCCAGAAGGTAGAGGCTACAGTGGGCTATGATCATGCCACTGCACTCCAGGCTGGGCAACAGAGTGAAACCTTATCTCAAAAACAAACAAACAAAAAGTCCTTATTGCTGTGCCTGAATAGGTAATTTTTAAACATTCAATAGTTTTGGGGGTACAGGTGGTTTTGGGTTACATAGATCAGTTATTCAGCGATGATTTCTGAGATTTTATCCTACCTGTCATGTGAGCAGTGGTGTACACTGTACCCAATACATAGCCTTTTCTTCCTCACCCACCTCCCAACATACCCCCTCCAAGTCCCCAAAGTCCATTATATCACTCTTATGTTTTTGCATCCTCATAGCTTAGTTTCCACTTATAAGTGAGAACATACAATATTTGGTTTTTCCATTCCTGAGTTACTTCACTTAGAATAATGGCCTCCATCGCCACCCAAGTTACTGCAAAAGATATTATTTCATTCATTTTTATGGCTGAGTAGTATTCCATGGTGTATGTATCTGAATGGGTAACTTCTTAATCAAGTTTGTTAAGAGGTTGGTAGTGGTGGTGGCAGTTCTTGTACATGTGAGTTTCTTTTTTTATATAATTTCAACTTTTATTTTAGATTCGGGGTGTACATGTGCAGGTTTTTTACATGGGTATATTGCATAATGCTGAGGTTTGGAATACAAATGATCCTGTCACCCAGATAGTGAGCATAGTACCTAACAGTTATTTTTGCAACCCTGGCTCTCCTCCCACCCTCCCCGCTCTAATTAGTCCACAGTGCTTATTGTTGCCAGTAGGTGTGAGTTTCCATGCACTATGATGGTGCCACATACCACTATGAATCAAAGACATCCTTTGATTAATTAATCTAGTGGTGGTGATGAGCTTCACTACCCATTCACATTTATCTACTGATATGCTGGTAAATATTCAGTAACTGGCCCTTGAGGGTGGAGGAAAAAGAAGCTCTGATTTGTAGCACTTTTGTGGTGTAAATATTCCCTCCATGGCAAATTTCAAGCCACCAGCACAGGGTGACATGAGTGAACAACGATCGGGAAGCACCGCTCATGACTGGCTCTTGGGCTCTGGCTCCAGCACACTGCTTACCCATTTATCAGACAGCTCTGGGTACCAGCAGCACAGGATTGCTCCATGTGACTACAGATTGTCCTCTCTCAGAAGAAACTAAATATTTCACAGGGATTAAATTAGTTCATGCTTATATTACACGTGAAGTCACTGAATAAAGTACCTGACAACTATGTCTAAGTCTCATTTTGGAGAGTATTGGTCAAGAGACGAACTGTATAATATTAGAGCAGGAAGGTGCCAGAGATCTCATCAAGCCTCCAATACAATCCCCAATTCTGAAAAGGAAACTTGAGCACCAAGAATTATGACATTAGGTGACTCACCCACATTCCTACTGCTGTTTATTAATAATAGTTGGATTAAAAACCGTATCTGTTTGCCTCCTGGTTGTTTTATCTACTACTCCTGCCAGCAAGGCTTTTACACTCTCAGGCCACTCAGTGACAGAACTCAATAACACGGGAAGAACCTGTATTTTTTTGCTGCAATTCATCTTGGAATGCCACGCATTTTTAATCAATCAAGAAAAAATGCTCAACACCACTATTCATTAGAAAAATGCAGATCAAGACCACAATGAGTTACTATTATACACCAGTCAGAATGGCTACTGTTAAGTCGAAACATAATATGCTGGTGAGGTTGCCAGGGGTATGGGGGGAAAAGGGAACACTGCTAGTAGGGAGTGCAAATTAGTTCAACCATTGTAGAAAGTGGTGTGGCAATTCCTCAAAGAACTTAAAACAGAATTACCATTTGACCCCAGCAATCCCCATTATTGGTATATACACAAAGGAATATAAATCATTTTACCATAAAGACACATGTATGCCTATGTTCATCACAGCACTATTCACAATAGCAAAGACATAGAGTCAATGTAAATGCCCATTAACAGTAGACTGATTTTTTTATTATACTTTAAGAACAGTAGACTGAATTTTTAAAATGTAGTGTATATATATACACCATGGAATACTATCCAGCCATAAAAAAGAATGAGAACATGTCCTTTGCAGTCACATGGGTTGAGCTGGAGGACATTATCCTAAGCAAACTAACACAGGAACAGAAAATCAAGTATTGCATGCTATCACTTATAAGTGGTAGCTAAACAATGAGAACACATGGACACAAAGAGGGGAACAACAGACACTGGGATCTACTTGAGGGTAGAGGATGGGAGGAGGGAGAGGATCAGAGAAATACTTACTATTCTTAGTACCTGGGTGATGAAATAATCTGTACATGAGACCCCCATGACACAAGTTTACCATCTAACCAATCTGTACAACCCTGAACCTTAAATAACAGTTAAAATTTTTTTTAAAAAGTAAATAAAAATAATAGAAAGTATAAATAAAGAACAAAACAATAATAATAAAGCATAGGTTTTGGGTGGTTTTTTTGTTTGTTTGTTTGTTTTACAAAAAAAGTCTTTTCTCAAACAACTACAAAGGGATTTAGGTATAAGACTGGCCTTGGGGAGTGCACTTTACATGAGGTCGAATTAATGAGATGCTCTGGGCATTATCAGAAAGGAGTCCTCTTTTAAAATAAGCAAACATGGAAAGGCCTTATGGAGAGATCAAACTATGACAAGACTTGGATGTCTTACTATTCTCCTTTTAAAATTAATTTGTTTACATTTTTTAAATATGTGAGCAACTTTATGTGCCAGACATCACTTTTCTAGGTGCTGCACATGCAGATGAAAGAGGCAGATAAAGCTCTTGCTTTATGGAGCTTATTTTCTGGTAGGGGAGTTGGTGTAGGGATTAAGGAGAACACAAAATAATTAATAATGGGTCTTATAGTTGCAGCAACTGTATATGCAAAGAAAACAGAGTAAAAGTAAGAAGAAAGAACAATGGCAGGTGGTGGAAGACGATGCCACTTAAATGTGGAGATCAGAGAAAAGACCTTTCTGAGGAGATGACCTTTTGACAGAGACCTGAAAGAAATAAAGATCTGGAGGAAATTTGCCACCGTGAGAGAAAAAAACGCAGTGTTAATGCCTCAAACAAGCTTCCTGTGTTTGAGGAACAGCAGATGGACTGAGGAAAGGTTAGTAAGAAATGAGGATCCTGTAGGGCTAGCATCATCATGGAAATTTGTTTTGGAATTTATTCTAATTATGATGGGAAGCCTTAAATGAGGGAAGTGACTTCCTCTGGCTCTGCCTGCTGCATGAATAACTGGGCTTGAAAGAGCTAAGAGCAGAAGCAGGGAGGCGATTTGACTCTAGCAGCGGTCCAGTTGAGATATGATGATGTCTTAGACTACCATTGCTAGGGAGATGCTGAAACATGATTGAATTCAGGACAGATTTTGGAAATATTGCTATCAAGATTTTTCTGGCAGACTGGACATGAGATATTAGGGAAAAGGATGAATAAATGAGGACTCCTAGTTCTTAGGCCTGAGCCCCTTAATTTCTGGAGCTTAGGCCCCATCATTTCATTTATGATGCTGCCAGTAACAGAATGGGTAAAACTGAGGGAAAGGCGAGTAGAAGAGGACAGGAGTAAAGAGTACTTCTTCAGACATGCTAAGTTTGAGATGACTAATGAAAATCTAAAGATAGATATAGATGGTGAACTAAGGGAAGAAGTTTAGTCTAGAAATATAAATGTTAGTGTCATCAACATTTAATTGACAAGTAAAGTCAAAGGATTAGTAAAACAACCCAATATAGGATTTAGAGAAGAGGTCCAAGGACTGAGTCCTAAGGTATTCCACTGTTTAGAGGTCTAGAGAAGAGAAAAGTCCCACCAACAGCCTGACAAAGGGTATCCAGCATGGGAGAAGAGCAACAGGACATCATGTAATCCAGAAACCAAGTGAAGAAAGCACTTCCAGGAGAAGGTAATAACTAATGACGTGTCTGTTGTAATTTGAGTAAGGAGACAACTTAGAATCAACCAGTGGGTTTTAATAGAGGTCAATGTAATACTGCCAAGAACAGTTTCAGGGTAGGAGTAGGGAAGAAAGCCTGACAGAAGAGAATTAAGGGGAGAGCAGGAGATTAAGAAATCAAGACAGCAAGAATTGACCACTCTATTTAAGAAAATGGAATTTTTTGAGATTGAAGATTTTTCAGTATGTTTGTATGTTCATGTAAGTAATCTAGCATAGGGGGCAAGAGTTTATGTTGAGGAAAATATAATCATAGTTGTAATTCACTTGTGCCGATGAGAGAACATGGGTACAGTGTACTAGGAGGGACTTAGGTAATTGCAATAACAGTTTGCCCATTATGACAGGAGGAAGACAGAGCACATGGGCAAAAATGTGGGTAGGCTGGAAAATGCAGTGAGAAGATAGGTTGAAGCTCTCTACCAATAATTTCTATTTTCAAAACCGAAATAAGATCCTAGATGACCAGCTAAGAGTGAGGCTGATTCAAAGAATGTGGAGGTTTCATAAAGAAAGAATAAATGTGACTATGGTAGTAACTGGATGACGTAAAGTGGAAGCAAGATCATCAAAGGACAATCTTGGGTAGAGGGAAGGGCATGGGAGTGCTTTGTCTATGTGAATAGTGATGTTACCAAGAATGATGACAGAATTTGTGGGAGAAAAAAGACAAACCAGGAATATAAACATTTAATGAATTAGGGAGAGTTTCTCAGAGGGGAATTGTTGATTCCAACATGGAGGGGTAGTAGATGGTATAGTCTGAGGCAGGTATGTCAGAGAACCTGTGTAAACCAAAAGTCAGGAAAGTAAAACCATTTACCTAAAATAAAGTAATAAAATGGCACATAGTAAACACACACAAACACATACACACATAAATACACAAGTGCACATACACATAGAAGTGCACAATATACATACATGCACAGAACTAGAAATCTATACACCACACCTCAATCCTCCTGTCCTCGGCATAAGAATACATTTACAATCTCTAGCAACTCTGTTGACCTTAAAATGGTTTAACCACCAAGAATTTGACATCACACATATATGAAGAAAGTTGAAGGCATAAGATCAAAGTGAATTTTCCTTCATTCCTTTCTTGCCCATTTAGATTTTACTTCTTCTTTCTTTGTCTTCTTCTTGTCACATGGAAAACAGAGCCACACTCTACACATCCTGAATCCTGAAAAATCAGAAGACTTATCCTTAAGCAAGTGCTGTTACCTCTTCTGAGTTCAATTCCAAGTAAGTAGGGAGCACCAGGTAGAGGGATGCCTGGTCCCCAGCTCAATTTCCAGCTGGCCCTCCTTTCTCTTCTGAGTGCAGAGGTGTGACAACAAGGAAGAATACATTACTGAATCCACAGCATCGTGGTTGTCAGCTGCAGGTCATGACTGTTCAGTAGACTGTGAAATCAACTAATTAGGTCTTGACCAGCACTTCTTTTTTAAATAAAAAACAATGAAAAATTAATTTTTTAAAAAATGGAATGAAAAATTATGAGTGCATTAAATGTAATGAGGGCAAATTTGGAGAAAAACATAGCTTACATGAAAATTATATATAAATGTATATGAATATATATTGTGAAAATATTCATACACATACCTATACTGAGTAATGATGTAAAATATATTTCTTAATATGGGTCATAGTCAACAATGTTTGAAAGCAACTGCCTTAGTGAATCCTATCAACTCTGATAGATACTGAATTCCAACTTCTTTATATAAAAAATGGATTCCAGAAACTGTATCTCCTCCCCATCCTCTTTCCATGTCTCAGTTTGTATGCCCATCTGCCTACTGAATATCCACTAACTCCTAAATTCAAGTTGCTCTTCGACTACCACCTTCATGTCAACCCAGAGACTCTCCTCAACGTGATTATGTCTCTAAAGTAATTCATCCATTCACTCATGCAAACCTTCAGAGTTAGCCAGGCGGCTGCCAGGATGTTTATACTCTCCTTCTCAGCTGCATCTGTTCCAATTTTGTCCTATCCATCTAAATGCCAGCATCTTAATTTACCCCCAGTAGTACTGCACTATCCTAGCACCAGATGTACCAGCCTATAATCTAAATTGTATAGCCCATATACCACAGCCAATTCCATCCTCTAAAATGCCATGCTAATAAAAGTGCCTCTGATCAAAAATATTTAGTAGTTCCCTGAAATTTATCAAATAAAACCTAAACATACATTTTCTTTTCTTCTACTTTTATTTTAAGTTCTAGGGTACGTGGGCAGGATGTGCAGGTTTGTTACATAGGTAAATGTGTGCCATGGTGATGAGCTGCACAGATCAACCCATCATCTAGGTGTTAAGCCCAGTGTCCATTACAAACACACCTTTACAGGCAATTGAATTGTTGGGATCTGGAGCTCAGAGATCTTGTGTTATAGATCTTAGTATCAGTCTTTCCACCTAACAGGGTAATTATATAAAGCAGGCACACAATAAATGTTTGAAGAATGAATAATAAATACAAAACAGTGTTATTAAACCATCAGTGTATAGAATAAAAACAGAAAGCTTTCTTTATTAATTAATAATTACATTAATCAGAATTTCTTCACATGATCCAAAATGCTCAAATTTTTAAGAAGGTTAAAAAAAGGTTAGGTCAGCTGACATTATATTCCAACCTACCTAGATAAATACCACTCAGTCAGTGCAATATACAAAGGGAGCATGGCATTAAAACTGAATGAACGAATTCATTTGTATAAACAGATAAAATGATTCATGTCCATGACATTAGCACTTTATAGATTTTCATTCAATTATTTAACTTAAATTATGGTTAGTTCTAACAAAGAGCACAAAATAAAGGCTTTTATATAAGTAAACAAGTTTGACTGTTTGAAACAGATGACTCAAGTCTCTCTCTATATATTTCTCATATGTATGTCCAAACTATGCAGAAATGATTGACAGGATGGCCAAAAATTACTTCTACTCTCATAAAAGCACATATTAAACAATAATGGGAAAATAATCTCACTGCACCAACTATACATGAAAACTAGGCTGAAATCAAAACTGACAGCTCAGTCCCAAAATGCACATTCGATCTAATAGGAAAGAGTGTCAGCAGAAAATAATTACCCATTACCCTCACCCTGTTTTCAGCAAAATTAACACAAAAGTGTTTCAAATTGTTGTTGGAGACTGTTTCAACACACAGGTTAATCTTATCTTTAATTATAAAAAATGCTGCACACATTTTTAACATGCAAATTCAATTGTATATACTGAGTTTGGGGAAGGTTTGCCATCGTGGAGAAAATATCTTTCTTTTGGAACAATGGTACCAGGTGCTAATAAATGCATTTCTATTTTCAGTTGTAATTTATTTCTACTCACAAAGGAATGTGCAAGACAGAAACAAAGGTAAGAGAAAATTACGTCTAAGTTTTGTTTAGTTTTAGCATTAACTATCTGGATACATATGAATAGTGGTATAAAAAGAATGCTAACTTTACAAATATATTAGGAAGCATCATATTTGCATAGTATTTTACAGTTTATAAAGCATTTTACAGGCGTTGCCACACTCTCCTTACAAAACTTTTAGGGTTATTACATTGGTGTGATGCTATAATATTATAATGTCATCAAAAATGATGATATTTGTGCACACAATCATATGGATGTTAATATTAGAGTAAGAATGACCCTTCAGAATGGCAGAGAACTTTCTAGTTAATTCTTTCTTGCACTTTCCTGCTACCTGTTTGACATTAACTCCTTCAACTAAAATGGCTCAGTAACACAAGGCAATTGCAAAAAGGTTTTATCCTAGCTGTCGTTGCTGTACCACAATAACTACTTTCTGTAGAGTAAGCTCTGTGATTTCTCCCCAGACTACCTACTTAAGTAACTGTGCCTCGAGGAGACAACATTGTACAACGGTCAAATATTATGGATAGATCTGGGCTGCCTGGATTGAAAGTCGAAAGTTGGCTCTGCCATTTACTGTATTCTCAGACAAGTTTCTTAACTGTTCCCTATAGATGCATAAAATGGGGATGAGAATATCTCCTATAAAAAACAAATTTTAGGCCGGACGTGGTGGCTCACACCTGTAATCCCAGCACTTTGAGAGACTGAGGCGGGAGGATCACTTGAGGTCAGGAGTTTGAGACCAGCCTGGCCAACATGGCAAAACCCCGTCTCTACTAAAAATACAAAAATTAGCCAGGTGTGGTGGCACATGCCTGTAGTCTCAGCTACTTGGAAGACTAAGGCAGGAGAATCACATGAACCTGGGTGGCAGAGGTTGCAGTGAGCTGATATTGTGCCACTGCACTCCAACCTGGGTGATAGAGCAAGATTCCATCTCAAAAATAAAAAATAAAAAACCCACAAATTTTATGAGTACTTCTGGTTCTGAACAGGATGGAGTAGACACACTTCTCCCTATTCTGCCTGTCAGATAAGCTAAACCCTGGTCTACAAAATCAAGATTCATAAAAGATCAATAAATAGTACTTTATAAAAATTAAAAGTTAAAAAGTTAAACTTCACACAGAGTTTTTCTGTGTGAAGAACTCTGTGAAGGGGATTAAAAGACAAGCTACAGATTGGGAAAAAGATTTACTAGCCACATTTCCGAGGACTCATCTAAAAAAGTAAAGAACTTTCAAACTTAACAGTAAAATATCAAACAATCTGTATTAGTTCATTCTCACATTGCTATGAAGAACTACCTGAGACTGGGTAATTTATGAATAAAAGAGGTTTAATTGACTCACAGTTCCACAGGCTGTACAGAAAGCATAACTGGGAGGTGAAACTTACAAGCATGGTGAAAGGGTGAAGGAGAAGCAAACTCCTTCACATGGCAGAGAGGGAGAGAGAGAAAGCAAAGGGGGAAGTGCCACACACTTTCAAACAATCAGATCTCATGAGAACTCACTATTATGAGAATATCAAGGGGGAACTCTGCTCCCATGATCCAATCACCTCCCACCAGGTCCTTCCCCAACAATGGAGATTACAATTCAACATGAGATTTGGGTGGGGACACAGAGAATTGTTACAGGAATCTATACATGATAACATGGCATAGAAATACACATACACGCCGGGCGCGGTGGCTCAAGCCTGTAATCCCAGCACTTTGGGAGGCCGAGATGGGCGGATCACGAGGTCAGGAGATCGAGACCATCCTGGCTAACACAGTGAAACCCCCTCTCTACTAAAAAATACAAAAAACTAGCCGGGCAAGGTGGCGGGCGCCTGTAGTGCCAGCTACTCGGGAGGCTGAGGCAAGAGAATGGCGTAAACCCGGGAGGCGGAGCTTGCAGTGAGCTGAGATCCGGCCACTGCACTCCAGCCTGGGGCACAGAGCAAGACTCCGTCTCAAAAAAAAAAAAAAATACACATACACATTGTACCGCGTCAATTTACTGATATTACTGCTCTATATTTATGAAAGATATAATCTTTGGGTGAAACTGAGTAAAGGATCTCTCTGTACTAGCTTTGCATTTTCTTATGATCTTAATCTAATTAATTAGGATCTTATCATCTGAAATTATTTAAAAATAAAAAAGAGAATCTGACCCATAAAAAAAAGAATATCTCCTACCTCAGAGGATTGCTTTGCGAATTAAATAAGATAATGCACATAAAACATTTAGCAGGTGGCAAGTAGGAAATAGTTTTTTGGATTTTTGTTTTCCTTCAAAGTGCAATGTCAAATCTATGTGTGGCATCATATATCACAGATTTTAAAGGAAGACAATGCACTTCTTGTGTTAAAGCCAGAGGGATCTCTCTTTGTGCCTTTCTTGTTCTATGAGTATTAGGAGGGGCACAATTGTGCAGAGTGGAAAGCATATTAAAGTGTAATGAACACTAAAGCTCTTGAAATCTTTGTGAAAGCATGTCTCTTTCACAAGTAGAGTGAAGTTTACACCAAACCAAGGTTAGGTAGAGCCTGCCTCCCACAGTAAGGTACATGTCATACAGCCAGTACAATCTACTGTTCAGCCAACCAATCACTGTCTCACTTTAATTAGTTAGAAAAAATTTTTTTACAACAATCTGTAATAAAAGTTATATTAATATGGTCTCTCTCTCTCAAAATATCATATCATACCACAGGTAAAAGAAACTTCAGGAAGTGAAATTGTGAACAAGGGGGACCATACTGTATATAGTAGGTACTTCTGCATAAACTACAAATTAAGGCTGGAGAATACATGCTCATTCCTGTTCATATCAGGCCAATGATTGTTGGATTATAATAAAATATTTTAAAATGTGGATAAACTTATGATAGAGAGGCTTTGTGAGCTTGAAAACAGAAGATGCAAGTAAGTCTGCGGTCTGTCCCCTGTTGAGGTGGCTCTCACAAGGAATCCAAGAGAGGATTAGCATTCCATTTGCACAGGTTAGCTGTGTTACAAACATATATCTTCTCTCTCTTTTTTTTTATTATTATACTTTAAGTTCTAGGGTACATGTGCACAACGTGTAGGTTTGTATACATGTGCCATGTTGATGTGCTGCACCCATTAACTCGTCATTTACATTAGGTATATCTCCTAATGCTATCCCTCCCCACTCCCCCCTCCCCACAATAGGACCAGGTGTGTGATGTTCCCCTTCCTGTGTCCAAGTGATCTCATTGCTCAATTCCCACCTATGAGTGAGAACATTCGGTATTTGGTTTTCTGTTCTTGCGATAGTTTGCTGAGCATGATGGTTTCCAGCTGCAGGAATTTAAAGGGCCACTGTGACCAGAAAGAGGTAGATGTCTCTTAGCAGCTCTAACAGTGGAATAATGTCCTAACATATTGACAAGTAAAAAAGCAGCTTAACAAAAATTATAGAGTTAGACAGCATTTTAATAAAATAATAGTAATTTTGAGTGATGGGATTATGTGAATTGAGGGGGGGGAATAATTTTAGATTTACAGAAAAGTTGCAAAGGTAGTAGAGAGAAGTTCCCATATTGCTTTCACGTAATTTCCCCTAATGTGAACATCCTATGTAACTATAATGCATCTGTTAAAACTAAGAGATTGATAGTATTATCTCTTTAATAACTAAACTCCAGACTATTTGGATTTCACCAGTTTTTCCACTTGATATTCTTTGTCTACTCCAGGATCCTGCATTGCACTTAGTAGTCATGTCTCCTTGACCTCCTCTTGTCTATGACAATTTTTAAGACTTTCTTTGTTTATCATGGCTATAATCATTTTGAGAAGTTACTGGTCAGATATTTTGTAAACTGGCCCTCTGTTTGGGTCTATCTGATTTTTTTTCTCGTTATTAGACTGGGATTATAGGTTTTTCACATTATTAGACTGGGACTATAGGTTTTTGAGATGGATATCATGCAGGTGAAGTGTCTTTCTCAGTGCGCCAGATCAGGGGATACAAGACATCAACATGACTCATCACCCGTGATATTAACCATGATCACATGGGTGAGATGGGATCTGCCAGGTATCTCCACTGTAAATGCACCATTTTTCACTTTCTGTGCCAAGATCTGAGGGCCCGTGTGTTTGTTGCTGTTGGGTGGTCCCAGTTTCTGGGCTGTCTTAGAAGACAGAGCTAGCAAAAAATATGAGTGATTTTTATTTTCCTCTTTTGTCTTGTCTATATTTTCTAAATGTCCTGCAATAAGTGTCATCTCTGTCTCTTCTTGCTGCTGTAGCAAATTACCACAAACTAAGTGCCTTAAAAGGCACAAATTTGTTATCTTACAATTTTGATATCTACAAGTCTGAAGTGGGTCTCACTGGCCAAAATTAAGGGGTCTGTAGCTGGGACTACAGGTGCGTGCCACCATGCCCCGCTAAATATTTTTCTATTTTACTAGAGACAGGGTTTCACCATGTTGCCCAGGGTGGTCTCGAGATCCTGAGCTCAGATGATCTACCTGCCTCAGCCTTCCAAAGTGCTGGGATTACAAGCATGAGCTACCACGCCTGGCCCCGTTTCTACCTTCTTAATGGTATCTTAGTAGCAGTGTTCTTGTGGCACTACATGGGAATATGGTATTGCTCCTATCACCAAAAAAAAGGGGACACATATAAAAAAAGGGACACATATAAAATGTTGAAGATGATGAATATGTTTATTGCTTGGATTGTGGTGATAATGTCTTGGATTTATGCATATGTCCACACTCATTAAATTGTACACATTAAAATATGTGCAGGTTTTTAATATCAATCATACCTTAATAAAGCTGCTTTAAAAATGCAACAGACCTAACACTAGAATCTTCATTCTACAGTGGCTCTCTACAGTTATCACCCTATGTTTTTCAAAGACAACAGAAAACAAAGCCACTGGACCCCATATAAACATGCTTGAAATGCAGATTTAGGAAATTCCCAGTTTTCCCACTAAATCAGGGGTCACAGCACCTCTCTTTCACAACACCCCACTCTGCCACTACCACAATCTTGGAGCTTAAAATAAAGGTTAGATTTTTTTTCTGTCACACTAGCAAGGCAACTATTTTTAAAACTCCCAGTGACAAGTAATAATGGAAGGAAGTAATAGAAACTAAAACAATATGTGGTTGGTAAATAAACCTTAATAAGGCAAAATTTAATAAATAAGCACAAGGAAAAAATATTCACTCTTACTAGTTCATATAAATTGAAGCAACATTTATGAAGCATTTTAAAATAAGAAAAAGGCTGAGATTTTTAAATAGCTCACAACTTTGGGGGTAGTTCCTGTGGAATCTGAATACTCATTTACTGCTGGTTGGTACTGGAAATTAGTACAACCATTTTTAGACAGCAATAGGTAAATTCCCAGAACCATACAAATTTTCAAGAATTTTGATTCAAAAAATTCTTCTCCTGGGAATTAAGAAATAAATTATGCAACAATATTTAAAAATCTACATGCATAAAATATTTATTGTCAAAAACCTAGAAATACCGTAAACACACAACAATAGCAAAATGATTTAGTAAATTGTAGTACATCAACTTGATGGAAAACTGTGTAGTCATTAAAATACTCATTATAAAGTAAATGTAGAAATACAGAAAATATTTATGGTTTACAGTTTGAGTTAAAAAAGAATACAGAGAAGTATGTGCTCTATGAATGTAACTGTGAAAACATCTATTTGTGTAGAAATATACCACATTTTCTCAATTCTACAAGGCATGTTTTTAACACGTCAACAGCTATGAAATAAGGGTACATCTTACAATCAATATAGACTTGCATTTTAATTGGAAGAGCTTTTTCTTAGTGGTGATAAAATAATGATACATCTTAGATTAGATGAAAGATGATACTAGAAGAAAATACGCAAACATGAGACTGTTGCGTTAAACTTGAGAAATTCTAAGTGTTTCATTTTGCCTTTGTTCAAAACTAAATTTTTTTCAGCAATAACTTTTAAAGAATAACAAATGGATAGAGTTAAACGCTTTTGACAGGTGGTGGAAAATTTTAGAGGTTTATGCATCTGTAAAAAAAGTGTCATGCTCAGTGAGTAAGCCTTCTTTTAGGAGGAAGAGTGTGGAAGGAATTCTAAAGGAAGGAGTCTATTTTTAGCAAGAAAGAGGAATGAAGGGAGAGGGAACTTCAAAATGTTTCCTAATCTACCTTGTGATTTGTGGGATGTAGTTTTCTTTTATGTCTAGCTTCAAAAGGATCAGGAATCTTGTGCCACGGAGAAAAATTTAGAAACTGAAAATAACTAAGTGACTGTCTTCCTGATCACCTTTCATTAAAAGTGATTCCAAATTAAACATAATTAAATTTGGCATGAGGGATTTGAAAGTAGTTTTAATGTATACAAAAATCTTGCCAAAAACAATGATATAAATTCACATGAGGTCAAAAATACTCCTTAGTTTTCAAAATACAAGTAAATAGTGAAGACTATCAATGTGAAAAAAAAAAAAGTATTATTAGGAAAGCAACAGATGCCACTATATTTAGTGGTAAAATGTATTATAAGCATGTTGAGTTTTAATCAACTATAATTAGGGTGAACAAAATAAATGAGATGTCAATAATTTATTTTTCTTTTATTTTTTTCCTATAAGGACATATGAGATGAGATGAGACTTAGATTTGAGGTCAAGAGTAGGTGCAACCCAAGAAGAGGAGGCTAAGCGAGAAAACTAAGTTGGAAAAATATCTCCTAAACCTATAATCATCAGAAACTAGAAATTCTAATTATAATTATGTGTTCCAAATTGTATATCCGTAGCTCATCGGCTACCCATATCCATCCTCCATTTCTTCCTCAGGGGCAGAGCCCCCTGTTTTTAGTGGGGCACATGACACCAGGAACAGTATCCCCTGCAGTCTTGTGGCTAAGCTCAGGGTAATATGATACAACCCAAAGATTTTTATGACCCACTGGACCCCTCTTTATACCTCTCTTAAAAAGGAGGCATGAGTAGACTTTCAGCCTTCCTCAGTTTCCCCTATTGTCAACCTGCATTGGGTATAATGGCTGGAATTTTAAGAACCATCTCAGTTCATGAGGTTGACACAATGACCGGTAGCTAGTGTTAGAACTGATGGAGCTGAGAGGATCTTCGAACCTGATGACTCCATGGATGTGCTGTACCAGCTTTGAATGGTTTGCCCCTTGATGTCCACTACACATGAGAGAGAATAAACTTCTGTCTTGCTTAAGCTACAACTATTTCTAGTATTTGGTACTTACAGCTGAACCCAATTCTTAACTGACATATCAAATATGAATTATTTTGTTCTAACTTTATCAAGAACTGTTGTAACGTTCCTCTGAGAATGTGCAGTGGTTTTTTTTTAACCTAGTTTCCCAAATTTAAGAATCCATAAGTACCAATATCCACTAGATGTTCTATCCTATGCTCTACTTTTTTGCTGTTGTTGTTTTCTTAAGACAGTGTCTCACTCTGTTGCCCAGGCTGGAGTGCAGTGGCGCAATCTTGGCTCGCTGCAATTCCCACCTCCCGGGTTCAAGAGATTCTTCTGCCTCAGGCTCCCAAGTAGCTGGGACTACAGGCACGCGCCACCATGCCCGGCTAATTTTTGTATTTTTAGTAGAGACAGGGTTTCACCGTAATGACCAGGCTGGTCTCGAACTCCTGACCTCATGATCCACCCTCCTTGGCCTCCCAAAGTGCTGGGATTACAGGCATGAGCCACCGTGCCCGACCCTATGCTCTACTTTTATGGATTGGCACGAAGGGAAAACAAGATGAGAAGGAACTTCGAAACAAAAAGGATGTAGCTGGATACGGTGGTGAGGAAGAAGAGAGCCAAGAAGTGCTGGATCCTCTCTTCCCTGTCTAGTATTTATCAGGTTTTAGATATGTCTTTGGCAGACTTGAGAGCGGGGAAGAAACCTCTTAAAGCTCTGGATTTGAGTCAGAAAACATTCTTAGTCTTGGCTCTGTGATATTAGACTCTTTCTACAGCTACTCTCAAATGCTTTCTGTACACAATCATATAATAATCTTTACTAGGTGGGACAATTTCTGGATAAAATGAGATAAAATTTGTAGAAATGTCCATTTTTATCATTTTTGTGGGCCTTGACTTTTTGAAATAAGAAGATTACACATGCTTTCCCTAAAAGACTTCTCCTAAACACTGCTCTTTGTCAAGAATTCATTTTCTGACCATCCTTTCATCCTGTCATTTTAAAACTTTCTGAAGTTCCACTTCCTGGATACATTTTTTTTTTTTCTTTTTTTTGAGACAGAGTCTTGCTCTGTCGCCCAGGCTGGAGTGCAGTGGTGCAATCTCGGCTCACTGCAACTTCCACCTCCTGGGTTCAAGAGATTCTGCTGCCTTAGCCTCCTGAGTAGCTGGGATTACAGGTGTGTGCCATCACACCTAGCTAATTTTTATATTTTTAGTAGAGAGGGGTTTCATCATGTTGGTCAGGCTGGTCTCAAACTCCTGACCTAGTGATCTGCCCACCTTTGCCTCCCAAAGTGCTGGAATTACAGGCGTGAGCCACCGCGCCCGGCCCCTGGATACAATTCTTAAAACCGTTTTCCCCTCAGCTGCCAAACAAGGTATTTCATGTGTGTGCACTTGATTATGAAAAATTCTGCTTATCTCTGAATACATCTTTGGGGCTTACTTAATGGTCAACTTCCAGAGAAAAATAAACTTGGGGCTTATTTTCAACTGTTTGTTCAACTCATGTTTAATCATTGACCATGTGCTTATCACTGTGGGCATTAAATAGATATTTTCTGAGGACAGAAGTTATGTTGGTGGAGATGCTAAAGATAAGAATAATGCAGCATGCTATGTGACTAAGAGTCAATTAATAATTAATAACATACCCTCAATTAACAATGAAGAATCTCTCGTAAAAAATGCAAGCATGAGCTCTGTGCTTTCTACTTCATATCCAAAGCCTGCTGGAAGAAGATATTAATGGAGGCCCTTTTGGGAGATAGTCTTTCCACTTTTTTTTTTTTTTTTTTTTTTTTTTAGCATTTCAGATTTTACCCTGGAATCAAGCTAACCCCTCAGAAAAGGACATATTCAGCCTGAACAATATTGGCCTTTGAGATGGGACTTGTTTCTGTTACTTACTGAGGAATGATGCTAGAGTCACACCACTGCTTGTGGTGTTTTGGAGAATGTCATCCACCGCCCTTAGGGGAAGTTCCAGGTTAGCAATTTGTTTAGATTTTAATCTAATGAAGTATTTGTTTCTCACCAAAATTGGTATGATTATCCTCCCTGGACATTAAAACGATGTCCCAGGCCAACTTTTGTTTTCACTTTGACTGCCAGAAAAGGTAGAGTCCAATTTCCTGTTCATCTCTAACAACTAGGAAGACCCATCCAATAAGAATATGTATGGGTCTTATGATCTTCTCCTTCCTTCCATCTCCCAATCCCAGTCTTAACTCTCCTCTGACTCGCACTTATATTTGCTCTAATTTTAACACTGTTTTTTCTCTCCTATTTACATCTCATTGTTTTGATATATGTGTTTGTCATTAGCAATTTAAAATGAGTTATGGAACAAGGCAAAGAATACCTGAGTATTTAAAATAAATTTAAAATTAAAATAGAAATCCAAGTTATATATAATTCAGACAAACAGTGAGTGCCTTGAAGTATTCTAAGGACTTGACTCCTAAGGTCTATTCACCCTGCACCATGCCTGCTTGTCCAGACATGCCATCCTGATACTGTGTAATTTTCCCACCGCAAATCAGATCCTGTACAAAACTCCTCTGGAAAATATCCCTTGTTTTGTAGAGTTGGAAACAGTGACCAGAAAAAAAGAAAAAAATCCCTTTTCTCCCAAGGAAATTGGTAGAATTCCATCCAACAAGAGCTCTTGGAGGTCATCCAACTCTGGTTTTACCATGCTATTGAATTGGTCTCCATAGATGACCACAAGAAAATGAGTACACTTTTGCACCAGAGCCTTTTCCAAGAAAGTTACCATATTAACGCAGGTCTCAAATTATAAAGTCACTTGCTTAGTTTTGTTTGTTTGTTTGTTTGTTTTTGTTTGTTTTGTTTTGTTTTGTTTTTTGAGACGGAGTCTCGCTCTGTCGCCCAGGCTGGAGTGCAGTGGTCAGATCTCAGCTCACTGCAAGCTCCACCTCCCGGGTTTATGCCATTCTCCTGCCTCAGCCTCCCGAGTAGCTGGGACTACAGGCGCCCGCCACCTCGCCCGGCTAGTTTTTTGTATTTTTTTAGTAGAGATGGGGTTTCACCATGTTAGCCAGGACGGTCTCGATCTCCTGACCTCATGATCCACCCGTCTCAGCCTCCCAAAGTGCTGGGATTACAGGCTTGAGCCACCACGCCAGGCCACTTGCTTAGTTTTTAATTTGATAAGACAATTAAACAGTTGACAATTGCCCGGGGGCGGTGATTCACGCCTGTAATCCTAGCACTTTAAGGGGGGCGAGGCGGACGGATCACGAGGTCAGGAGATCGAGACCATCCTGGCTAACATGGTGAAACCCCTCTCTACTAAAAATACAAAAAATTAGTCGGCCGTGGTGGCGGACGCCTGTAGTCCCAGCTACTCTGGAGGCTGAGGCGGGAGAATGGCATGAACCCAGGAGGCGGAGCTTGCAGTGAGCCGAGATTGCACCACCACACTCCAGCCTGGGCAACAGAGCCAGACTCCGACTCAAAAAATAAAAATAAAAAAAAAAAAGGGACAATTGAGTTCAAGGCAGTTAATAGTTGATTTTAATTGATTGGGGTAAACTATTCCATAACAAATGTGTACTCTGTCAGGTAATAATTAAATATTAACTAAGCTTCTAACATTTGCAAGTCACTATACAGGACAAAATATGTCATAAGTACAGCCCTTGAAAAGCTTATAATGGAATGAAGAAGAGTAAACTAATACTCAAAAGCCCATAAATATTACACAGATAACTCATTCTTCAAATGCTATACAAGAAGTATAAAGCGCTTCCCTTAAGTGGACTAAGATTTCATGGAAGCCATGAATTTTGGGAGAATTCTTGTAATGTGTAGCAGCCAGCCCAGAGAGGGGCTCCCACAGTGCCATGGCGGGCTGAAGGGCTCCTCAAGCGTTGCCAGAGTGGACGCAGAGGCTGGAGGCTGAGGAGGCACTGAGAGTGAGGGCTGCTAGCACATTGTCACCTCTCAGTATGACAGGCAGGGGGAAAGAATGAGCAAATGGTAGCTAGCCCAAAGGTAAAGCACTTGGCTCATCATGCAGTAAAATGCTGGAGAGTAAAATTAGGGAAGAACATTGGCATAAACTGATGAAGTTTGTTCTTCAGTCCCCATATTCTCTACAGAACAGGGAAGGCCTTTACATACAGTCCTCAAGTGTCATTTCCAAGGCTGGAGACTGTGTAAGGCTAACCTTGTGTGTGTGTGTGTGTGTGTGTGTTGTATTTTATGTCACAGTAAAACTGCCAGTCACAAAAAGATGTCTATTGTATGATTTCACTTTTATGAGATACCTAGACAAATTCATAGAGTAGACAAATTCATAGAGACAGAAGTAGAATGGTGGTTGTCACAAACTGTAGGGAAGGGAGAATAAGTTGTTTACGGGGTTCAGAGTTTTCATTTTCCAAAATGAAAAGAGTTCTGAAGAGGGATGGTGGTGAAGATTGCACAGTAATGTGAATGTTCTTAATGTCAATGAACCGCATACTTCAAAATGGTTAAGATGGTAAATTCTATGTTTATTTTACTACAATTATAAAAAACAAATGTTTGAAAACCACTGATCTCAATAAACAACAAAAATTTTTTAAATGTTTTGTTCTTAATTCAGTAGAAAGTGAGATATTCTTGAATGTTTCCAAGAAAGGCACTGATAACATCAGACATTTCTTGAGAGGTTTAATCTGGAATCAGAGTGAGGGATGGATTGCAGGGGAGAAAGAGGTAGTTGGAAAATAAGTAAGAGACTAATCCAGTTTCCTATATGGGAAGTATTTATTTAATACCTTACTGTACAGCAAATTCTGTACCTGTTAGGTACACTGCATACAAAATCACACACAAAATCACTACTAATAAACAGAATAATTTACTAATGAAACTTAGCTTTGATGATGTTCAACAGTAACAGGTTTCTGGGATACAGAAATCTATGATCATAGCATAGTTTAACTATCTCAATCATTTCAGTTGAAAAGAAATCAAAGATTTCCAACAGTGTCTTTGGACATTTTTTACTCTGGCAATCATAGCAGCAAGGGGTCTAGCTTTCTGAACATCAATGAATGGAAGTGTTTACTTTAGTAAATCCAGCCCTTGCTTTCAAAATTGAAGTGGTTCCCTTCTAGCTCACTAAGACTTTTGTTCTATGGCCACACATCTGAACAGCAGAAAAACCTTCAAAAAGGTGATTTCTGTCACACACACTGTCACACTGCTTTTCCATAATTCTACTAAAAATGCAATTAGCCGCAATAATTGTGCATATCCAATTCAGCAAATTTTTACTTAAAATCTACTTTGGGCACATTGTTTTAAAACATTTTGCAGTTCCAAGTTTATTTGAATGGGTTTTCTAAGGAGTCATTTCTGGATGCTGCTATCCATTTATAACCCCATATTATATACCCTTGCATGCCTTATCACACATTCTATGGAACCTAACCCTCTGAAACCTTTTTAGGCTCAGCTATCACTTACACCACACACAGGAAGGTTGCTCTAAAATGTTTCAAATTTCTCCATTTGTTAAGTAATGGTGATTTACTTTGTCAATGATATTTTTTGAGAACTTTAAAAAAAACTCAAAGAATAAAATAAAAAATCTGTTCCTCTCTCTCTCTCTCTCTCTCTCTCTCTCACACACACACACAGACACACACGATGATATGTTAACATTTTTTAAATATGGGTTTTTTAAATCAACATTCTAAATCAAAGTAAAGCCCTCTTTCTCACCTACCCTCTAACCAGGTTTCTTCCCTTCTTCTTGGAAGCAACTCTTACCAGTGGTTTGCTATTTAACCTTCCAGTCCATTTTGATACTTCGATACATATGCATATCCATAAAAGTATCCATAAATGCTACATACTGTTACTTTTGTGTTGATTTTTTTTTCTTTTCTTTCTTTCTTT
>NC_037681.1:56851597-57011729 GCF_003255815.1 Theropithecus gelada
TCTTATTTCACCTGCCCACGCCTCTGTGTTTAGCAATTTTTGCAGCAGCATTGAAGTTAGGGGTGAGAGCCAGCACAGCCAGCTTGCAGCTCATGGAACACCCCATTCATGCGTGCAGAGATCAATGCTCAGGTGGTAGCTTAAGATCCAAAAATTAAGACTTTCAGCTCCCAAGATAGCTGTCATAAAGTTCACTTACTACAACTTAGGCCCTCTCTTTATAAAGAGCTCCTCAGTCTTCAGTCCATTTCTTTTATTGTGTACAATCATAAATTAAATATGGCTCAAGATGAGAGTGGACTTTGAGACATCACACTGACAAGAAAACACTAAAAAGCTAATAACTTAATCATTGAACCAGGAGTCAGAAAATCTATGAAAAACACCTAAACATCAGTTGCAGCGAAGGAGCACCATGGGGCCATTTAGCATGGGAACACTCACTCTGTATTAGCCTGTGCAAGCATCGATTCACAGAAGAGCATAACAGATACATATGAAGATGTCCCTGAGTCAGCCAGAAAATGTTTGTTACGCTCCATACCAGTCTGGTTAAGTAAGAAATGAGGTAATGCGTTTTAGAAATACTTCTGTCAAAATGGTTAAAGTTAAAAATTGGGATGTATATAAAGGAGACAAGCCTTAGTTATTTGAAAGCAAATTATGTCAGAACCCCTCCTGCCTTCCCATTTCCCAGTGACACCAGATAAAGGAGGCAGTGTCATATAGACCAGGTACTGGTCATATAGACCACAGCCACTGCCACTTTGTTTGTGGTCTCCCGACTTCTGTGTTGTTGTTTATTCATGGGGTTTTCCTTCCCTTTTCTTTGGTTTCAGATGCGAGTGTCTCTCTGGCTTATGTGGTTTCCCCGTGTGTGAGGTGGGATCCACTCCCCGCATAGTCTCTCGTGGCGATGGGACACCTGGAAAGTGCTGTGATGTCTTTGAATGTGTTAATGGTACGTGGGGTTTCTCTTGTTCTCAGAGAGTGTACATTTGTGCAGGAGGAGGAGGAGGGAGGGTTCAATGTAGCTGCTTCTGCCTTTTACAAAGCAGGGTTATTAACCTTCAGGGACTTGCTGAAGGGCACTCAAAAAGGTTTGCTTAAAATCCACAGTGCAGTAAAGAAAGTTAGGTTAGGAGCTATCATTCCACCCATCAGAAAGAGGATTCTGGAGATGCAATAGCAGATTGCATGTAGCTCTCATACTCAGCTGTGTTACAGAATTTCTAAAACTTAGGAATTTCAGGAAAAGGATCCTGGAGCCTGTGATAGTTTTCCTGCTGTCACTCAGTAACTGGTCCCATGGCTGTCGGGAGGTGACCTGGGTAAAACTACATTGGGCCTGGCACACTTGGGAACAGGAAAAACATTGCTCATCTTGTTTAGCATTTTCCTACTTAGAACATCTTTGCACCTGATCTTAGCCAAAGGGCTGAGAGGCAGTGGAGGGGACATCTTTAATCAGTGGGTGGTCACTGGTAGTGGCCTGCTTTAGACTTGACCCATGTGGCCCTGAAAAAGGATTCTTGGGTCACGAGATTCCTTCTGACAGAATCTGCCTCTCCCTTTGACTTTATATGGGAGGATTTGGTGTTTGGTGGCTTGATGTTTATTGAGTTTAGGTGATAGAAGGAAGGGGAACCTACAACATGCTTCTCTACCAGAATATTCATTAACAAAAAATAATGAAACTCAAGTTACATGTCAGTAACCATTCGGAGCATTATTTAGTCAATACTTGTACACACAGGAAGATTGAGATGGATTTGGACAAATACAACAAAATTACACATAGAAATATTCATATCAAATACTTCCTGTAGGAATTCAGATATCATAAGGTTTCCTGCCCTCCTTCCAAGGCAAGAAAGGTTATATTGCAGTTGAGTCCTATTTGGTTGCATCCTGTGATTTTTAGGTCCATGGCCACATGTTGTTTTTTATTGTTTATTTTTGCTTTGAATAAACACTTGCAGTATGGCTTTATGGTTAAGAAAGAACACAGACTAGAACTAAATAACCACAGTTTGAAAATTGGGTCCTGCACTCACTAGCTGGGTTAACTTTAAAGAAGCTTCTTGGTTTCCCTGGGCCTCAGTTTCCACAGCTGTAAAATGGACTGAGTAACAGTTAAATTAAATAATACAGGTGATCTACCTGGAATTTTGCCTCAGATGCAAATAATCTTTAGTATTCTTTTTTTTTTTTTTTTGAGACGGAATCTTACTCTGTCACCCAGGCCAGAGTGCAGTGTCACGATCTCAGCTCACTGCAAGCTCTGCCTCCCAGCTTCACGCCATTCTCCTGACTCAGCCTCCTGAGTAGCTGGGACTACAGGCACCCACCACCACGCCCAGCTTATTTTTTTGTATTTTTAGTAGAGACGGGGTTTCACTGTGTTAACCTAGATGGTCTCGATCTCCTGACCTTGTGATCCACCTGCCTCGGCCTCCGGGAGTGCTGGGATTACAGGCGTGAGCCACTGTGCCCAGCCAATAATCTTTAGTATTCTATGTGCACACTTTCTATTCACATCCAGAGGCACAGTCCTGGACATTGCGGGTGGGGGATAGAGATGGTAAGGTTGAGCTTCCTAACTTACAGGCCTTATAAATAGAAGCATACAGGAAGGGGGAACAGAAAAAGTTCTCTACACTTAAATCACCTCTCGGTGCTTCTCCCCACTCCAGTCATTATTTAACCAGTAATAACATCCATTAAACACAAGGAAATAGCCAAACAGACCTTTTTTCTGGAGGTGCTACCGTTTAATTTATGATAGGTGAGATTCTGTGAATACTTGTACCACTGGAGACAGAAATAGTCACTGCTTGCCTGGGTTCCCAGCGTCTCAGATGCGCTTCATCCAGTGCTCATCACTTGGAAAATACTTACGCTCATGCCTGTCTCTCGCTCCAGAATGTGAACTGCTGGAGGACAGGAGTCTGTCACATTCATCCTTGTGTCTGTGGATGTTACCCTATTATCTGCCTCACAGAAGACACCCAGATTTTGTTGCATGAGCCAGTCAGTGATCTCATTCGTGTCATCTTAGTTCCCTCTAGAGGTGTCTGTTAAATGTCAGTCCATAAATGGGTTACTTTGTAGGAATCCTCCATCTCTTACTGCTTTAATCTTAAGTCATTTGTCCCCTGAAACTATCTCTAGTAGAAAGATTTGCTGGTGTTTCCTGTGGGTGAGGAACCGGAGTGAGTGCCCTTCTTCTCTCTTTGCTTCTTGGTTCTGGATACCCATGGGTCATGCCTCTCTTATCAGAACATTGACTTTATGTCTTGCTGCAGTCTGATGTGTCTCAAACTACTAATAGCCGCACCTCCACTTTAGCAGCCTTGGGATCAGTCTGCAGGGCCTGTCCTAATTTATTGCCACTTACTATAGCGCTCTGACTTCTGGAATAGGAGTTGCCATCTGTCATGAGAAGATGTTGAGTGGACAAAACACAGTCACTACATCTCTGGTGGATGCTTCTTTCTTGCCACCATAAACTTGTTGAGTGATTTTTGCTTTCTTCGTAATCCTGCACAACTGACTCTATTATATCAGTCATTCACCTGTAGAGGAGACTAGGAACTAATGCTGTGAAGATTCATAATCCTACAAAATACTGTTAAGAACATTGTGTCTCAAAGTCTATATTTTACTTCTTTTGACATATACCTTCATACTCATACAGACACATATATATTGATATATGAATGTGTTTCTGTATGTAAATATAAACATACTTACCACCTAATGTCCTGGAAAAATCTGTTGTTGTAAGGTCACCATTACAAGATAGATATTACATATCAAAGATTCATTATCATCACTTAGAAAAGCAGAGGTCTGTTTTATATGTATAAAAACACTTGCTTATCCACAGAAGATTTGAGGAAACTTTACAGTGAGAACAGATTCCATAACATAGTGGTAAAATATTTATGAGAAAGGAGAATCACAGCCATAGAATTGTAAGTAAAAGTTGAAAGTGAAAAATCAAACAGAAAGCACCCACAGGTATGTAGTCCATAAGTGCCTGTGCAGTTGTGGGAGTTAAACGTTAAATTAGGCCCCCAGTTTTCTGGCCATCAAAGTGAAAAAGGAGATAGAGTCAAATACGCAGTTCTTATTTTCAGAGAGAAAAATGCCTGCTGGACGAGACAACCGTCTCTCTGAGATTTTTCATATGGAAAGGAATGGATTTCATCCCATTGAATGATGAAGTTGATCATGTGCTTGATTGCATTAACACCACAAATGCAGAAATGGGTTTCCTGGGGTTGTTCTCAATAAAAAGCAAAGGCAAAATATTAAAATGCAGCTCAGTTCTGAAAGGTCAGATTGACACAGCTAGACTCTAGGTGCTTGGAACATTTTTTCTCAATTTTGCGAACTGCCCAACATGGTGAGGTAGATCCGTAGACCCCAGTTCAGGAGATTGCGGGTGAAATGTTAACATGACTGACCCCACGTGCAGAAATGGGTTATGCACTGCCGCACTCACTTCCTATGCTGCCATCCATATGATCCATATGCTTATGTGTTTTTTTTCTTTTTAAGATAAACTTTAAAATGAAAACGTACAATTTTAAAATACACAGAACTTGAAAACTCATGAGTTTTGAGAACACTAGCCTGATGAGTAGATGGAGAGAGAGCATCCTCCATAAATACTACTTTTTTTTTTTTTTTTTTTTTTTTGTAGTTTGATTTTATTTTGTTGTGGTGGAGGGATGGGAGAGTTGCAAACCAGTTCATGACAGTTTGTAACTGCATTCTCTGACAAGCGCCGAAAGTAGAACTTACGAGGCATTGGCTGAACAAGATCCCTGTTATTTAGAAACCGAAGGAACATGTGGTGTGATTATGTTCCTTTTATGTGAACTTAGAAGTCATCAAAATCATCACCTAAAAATATGACCTCCAAAGCAGTGTTGTGACAGCCCTCCACCTTCATCAAGAACCTGTTGTACGTCTGCTCCGGCCCACAAACAAGTGTTCCATCAGCAGTCAGCTGGAGCTGGACAATGGCCTCTACTGTTAGATGGGTGTGTGCTCTCCACTTAACACAGTGCCCCCTACTGTCTTACATGTGGCCCACCTCTCATTCCTGGAGGCTTTTGGGTTTGAAATCCTAGGTGTAGAATGTGCAAGCGATTATTTGGTTTCTTAGATATGAACATTTGTCCAACATACGTACACAAACATCTAGATAAAATGGAGTATCTTGGTTGGAATGTCGTAGACAAAAGCTGACTCTTGTCTGTGTGACCTGCTTATAAAACATTCCCCAAGTGAGTAAATGAATTAGTCTATAGTATTGTTACTGAGTATAAGCCAGTTGAAACTACCAGAAATATTTTTAGCCTTTATGGTATTTAATACTGAGCCATTAGTTCTGAGAGCATAGTTAGCAGGGCCGTATATATTGAGGCTAGCCCCCATTCACAGCTCTAAACAAGTCGTCAGTACAAAAGAGGAAGAGTACCCTCTTCCCGGTGGTGCCAAGAGTGGTGGGTGGATGGGGTGCGGATGGGAGCATTACTTGTATGTGGCACAACTAGCCAAAAGCAATTTCAGGGGGTTATGAAGTAAGTTCAGAGAAAGGGAATCTGAATACAACTTAGCCTGTGTTTTTAGCCTGTTTTGTGCCATTTGAAATAGTTCTATTTTGGAGCACTGTCCCTGCAGCACTCTGCTTCTCACAGTTAAAATGCGGCGCTAACAATGAGGAGCCTGGGTGAAGGTCATGCTGCCCACCCAGTAATTAGTTCCTGTTTTATTCAGACATATACGTAAGGTTAATAAAAACTAGAAGTAATCGTGTGTTGGCCCTGACAGAATTTTCTCTAAGATATAACGTGTGAAATCACCATTTAAAGGGGAGCCGTACCCAATGTTAGCTTGCTCCTCATGTAAAATTTTGGCCTAGAAAATTCAGACCTGCAGCCTGTTGATTTTAAAAAAACACACACTATTACAGAAAACATCGATTAAGAACGCACTGTCTATATAGCAATTATGCTCGTAATGTTTCTAAGGACATAATGTCTTCTACTGATACAACAACGGAGATATTCTGGCACTTTGAGAGAAATACTCCACTCAGTATGTGTTTATTGAGCACCCCTCGTGTTCTTGGGGGCTTGTTAAGCTAATTTTGTTGAAGAGTGATACAAATTGTTGTAATCCTTTATAAGGGTTGTTCTCTTTCCCTTTTCCTGAAATAGGATATGCTTGGTGTCCTCTAGCACACACACACTTCCCCTTTCTCCCTGTGGAATAAGCCAATTGAAACTAGCAAAAATATTTTTAGTCTTACAATATTTAATACCGAGCCATTAATTATGAGAGTATAGTTAGCAAGACTTTATTGAAGCGAGTCCACATTCACAACTTTAAGAGCATATCATCAGTATAATAAAAGGAAAACCTAAGGATTTAAAAATACACAGAACTCAAGAACTCCTGAGTTTTAAAAACAGTAGCTTGGAAGAATAGATGGAGAGAACATCGTCCATAAATATTACTGCTCTTTTCACTTTGGTTTTAATTTGTTTTGGTGAAGGGATGGGACAAGCTGCATGTCGAAGCTGCAGAGAGTTATCTAGAAGATTTAGCTATGATAAGTGATGAAGGTGGCTACACTAAACAGATACTCAGTATAGAGAAAGCAGCTTTGTATGGAAAAAAGATGCCATCTGGGACTTTCATAACAAGAGAGAAGTCAATGCCTGGCTTCAAAGAATAGGCTGATTCTTATTAGGGGCTAATGCAACCGATGACTAAGTTTAAGCCAGTGCTCATTTGCCATTCCAAAAACCCTAGGGCTGTTAAGAATTATGCTTAATCTACTCTGCCTGTGCTTTATAAATAGAACAACAAAGCCTGGATGACAGCATGGTTTATTGATTATTTTAAGCCCACTATTGAGACCTACTACTCAGAAAAAGGTGTTTCTTCCAAAATATTACTGCTCATTGACAGTGCACCTGGTCTCCCAAGCTCTGATGGAGGTGTACAAGATTAGTGTTGTTTTCATGCCTACTAACACAACATCCATTCTGCAGCCCATGGACCAAGGAGTCATTTCAACTTTCAAGTCTTGTTATTTAAGAAAAGCATTTCGTAAGGCTGTAGCTACTGTGGATGGTCATTCCTCTGACGGATCAGAACTAAATCAATTGAAAACCTTCTGCAGAGGATTCACTCACCATTCTAGATGCCATTAAGACCACAGGTGATTCAGGGGAAAGTGTCACAATATTAACATGGAGTTTGGAAGAAGTTGATTCCAACCCTCATGAATGACTTTGAGGAGCTGAAGACCTCGGTGGAGGAAGTAATTGCAGATGTGGTAGAAGGAGCAAGAGAACTAGAATTAAATGTGGAACATGCAGAATGTGACTGAATTGCTGCAATCTCATGATAAAACTTGAAAGGATGAGGAGTTACTTCTTATGGATGAGCAAAGAAAGTAGTTTCTTGAGATAGAATCTACTCCTGGTGAGGATGCTGTGACAACATCTTCAGCAGATGAAATGACAACCAGGGCTTTAGACTGCTACATAAATTCAGTTGATAAAGTAACAGCAGGGTTTTAGAGGATTGACTCCAGTTTTGAAACAAGTTCTACTGTAAGTGAAATGCTATCAAACAGCATCACATGCTGCAAAGAAATCTTTCATGAAAGGAAGAGTTAGTCAGTGTGGCAAACTTCATGTTGTGTTATTTAAAGAAATTGCCACAGCCACCCCAACCTTCAGCAACCACCATCCTGATCAGTCAGCAGCCATCAGCATCAAGGCAATACCTTCCACCAGCAGAAAGATTACTATTTCCTGAAGGCTCAGATGATCGTTAGCAGTTTTTAGCGATAAAGTATTTTAAATTAAGGAATGTACGTTGCTTTTTAGACACAATGCTATTGTATACTTAATAGACTATAGCAGGAGTGTCCAATCTTTAGCCTTCCCTGGGCCACATTGGAAGAAGGAGGATTGTCTTGGGCCACATGTAAAATACACTAACACTAATGATAGCTAATTAGCTTAAAACACACACACACACACAAATCTTACAATATTTTAAGAAAGTTTACAAATTTGTGTTGGACTGTATTCAAAGCCATCCTAGGCCTCATGTGGCCCGCAGGCTGCAGGTTAGACAAGCTTGGACTACAGTATAGTGTTAACATAACTTTTAAATGCATTGGGAAACCAAAAAGTTCATGTGACTTGCTTGAGCTGGTCTGGAACTGAACCCACAATATCTTTGAGGTATGTCTATCACCATCCACCAATCAGTGTAGTTTGGTGTAGGTAGTAGCATATACTAATAGTCTGTATTGCAAAATTCTGTTTTAGGAGTTCTGAAATATATTCAAGAAGAAAGGGAAGATTCCAGAACTTAGAAACATAAAGTTTAATTCTTCAGACACGAAACACATACAGAAATCACTAAGAAGGCACTTCTGTGTTTCATATTGAGAAGTACAAATTACACAGTAAATTATTTCTTCATAACCCTTTTCTCTTCCACGTCTACTTAAATCATCCTTTTGTGGAGGTTGTGGCAATCTCCACACTGTTCTGAGATTCACATCTACCCCTGATAGTTGAAGAAGTAATTGGCCATTGCTCCTCAAAAACCACGGGTAGCCTTTTTGTCATATACTTTTATGAAGAGCCTCTATAAATCTCTCCGAACATCAAACAGATTTCATTGTGTTGTGTGACTTTTTTCACCCTTAAAGATTGGTTGTGTTTCCAGGCTGTGTTTTTAGGATTCTCCATCTTTCTCACTTCCACTCCACTCCCTTGATCCTTTTGCTTTTGCTAGTGAAGCCTAAGTGCCACAGTTGTCTTGTCAGTCCCATCCCTTCCTGTTTAACCTTTTGCACACCCTACCATAAAAACAAGTCCACCTGAAGCAGCTTTATTTATAACCAGAACCTGTCCTTCACACTTCCTCAGATCTGTACCAGGGTTTGTGACTTCACCCAGATGGTAGCTGTGGTTGATCAACTCAACCAAATAATTAATATTGATTGGTTTATTAATTTTTTTTAGTTTCCATGGATGGTCATTTTGTTAGAGTACGGTATTTTGCCTCGCTCCACAGCCTGCAAATTTAATGTATAAAAGTACTCCATTTTCTATGCTTTTTGGAACTTATAGTCTAGCTGCCCAGTTCCTTTCAATCCCAACTCAGATTAGTTAGCTATAGAAGAATTCTGAGATACAATAAGATGATTCTTTTTTAACATTAATTTTCTGAAAAAATGTTATATCCATGTAGCACTATGGAAGGAGTTTAAATATTCACATGTGCTACGTGTGCACACATAAAATCACTGTTTGTCTCATTCATGTGACTTTAAGCAAATCACCTCCTCTCTTTAAGTTTCATCTTCATTATTGAAAAAACTGGTATTAATAATACTTGTTCTGTCTTCTTAGAGGGGTTGTTATAAAATAAATAGAAAGTAATTGTCCTCAAGTGCAGTGCAAATGCATATCCTCAAAATGCAGGGCAAGTATTTTAGACATGCAAGGTGACATATTAAATGATTTGGGGATGGATACAAGACCCCATGAAAGACATCATCCAGCTTTCACCAGCAGATTGATCAGGGCTCGTCACCTCGGGAGAACTTTCTTCAGCTTAGGAGTACTTTTTTAAAAAATAGCTTTAGGAGACACCATGTAATTTGCCAACTTAAGTTGTGCAATTCTATTGTTTTCAGTGTATGCTCAGAGTTATGCAATCATCAACACAATCAATTTCAGAACATTTTCATCAAGCCACCAGAAAACTCCTGAACTGATTGCGGTTACTGCCCATTTTCCCCCAAAGCTCTCAGATCGAGGCAACAACTAATCTACTTTCTATCTCTATAGACATGCCTATGATGGGTGGTTCATATAAGTAGAGTTATATAGTATTAATATGTTGTCTTTTGTGACTGGCTTCTTCCACTTAGCATAGTATTTTCAAGTGTCATTCATGTTATATTGCATATCAGAACTTCATTTGTTTTTATGGCCGTGTAGTATTTTATTGTATAGTTACACTGCTTTTTGTTTATGTATCAGTTAATGGATATTTAGGTTCTTTCTTTTCTTGGCTCTTGGGCTGCTAGGAACATTTGTTTATAGTGCTTTTATGTGGGGTATATATTTTCATTTCTCTTGGGTATATACCTAGTAGTGGAGTTGCTTGATGATATGGTAACTCAAATTAAGGAACTCCCAAACTGTTTTCCAAAGCAGCTATGCTTTTACATCCTCACTAGAAATCTGTGAGAATTCCAGTTTCTCCACATCCTCATCAGTACTCGTTACTATTTTTTAATTATATCCATCATAGTGGGTGTGAAATGGTGTTCATTGCAGCTTAGATTTGAATTTCCCTATTGACTAATGATTCGAGCATCTTTTCATGTGTTTATTGGCCATTTCTGTCTTATTTGGAAAAGTGTCTGTTCAAAGGTTTGCCCATTTTGATTACATTATTTTTATCATTTAATTATGGGAGTTCTTGGTACCAGTTTTTTAAAATCAGATACATGATTGCAAATACTCTCTCCCAGTTTGTAGGGTTGTCTTTTTACCTTTTTGATGGTGTCCTTTTAAGTCCCAAAGTTGATGAAATCCAGTTTATCTCTTTTGTTCTTTTGTTGCTTATGCTTTGAATGTCACATCTAAGAAACCACTCCCTTATCAAAGGACACAAAGATTAACTCTTAGGCTTCCTTCTAAGAGCACTATAGTTGTAGCTGTTGTATTTAGATCATAACTCTATGATTCATTTTGAGTTAATTTTTGTATATGGTGTGAGACATAGGGGTTTCTTCTTTATTCTTTTGCATGTAGATAATCCAGTTGCCCCAAAAGACTTTCAACCTCAGGCCTGGCGCGGTGGCTCACACCTGTAATACCAGCACTTTGGGAGGCCAAGGTGGTTGGATTACTTGAGGTCAGGAGTTCAAGACCAGCCTGGCCAACATGGTGAAACCCCATCTCTACTAAAAATACAAACATTAGCTGGGCATGGTGGCATGCACCTATAGTCCCAGATACTCAGGAGGCTGAGGCAGGAGAATCACTTGAACCCAGGAGGTAAAGGTTGCAGTGAGCTTAGATCATGCCACTCTACTCCAGCCTGGGTGACAGAGTGAAACTCCATCTCAAAAAAACAAGACTTTCAACCCCATTGAGTCTTGACCATCTTGTCAAAATATCTGTAAATGTGATAGTTTATTTCTGAACTCTCAATTCCATAGAACTATATATCTATTCCTGTGGCAGTACCACATAGTCTTGAATACTATAGCATTGTATTATGTTTTGAAATCAGGAAGTATGAGTTCTCTAACTTTGTTCTCCCTTTTAAGATTGTTTTGGCATTTCTGAGTGCCTTGCATTTTCATATGAATTTTAGGATCAACTTATCAATTTCTACAGAAGAGCCAGCTAGGAGTTTGATAGAGATTGCATTGAACATGTACGTCAATTGGGGAATATTTCCATTTAAACAATGTTGTCTTTCAATCCATGAACACGGGATGTGCCATTTATGTAGGCCTTTTTAATTTTTTGAAAATGTCAAAATACAAGTTTGCACTTACATTATTAAATTTATTCCTAAGTATTGTATACTTTTTGATGCTATTGTGATTGGAATTGTTTTCCTCATTTTCTGATTGTCATTACTAGTGTGTAGAAACACAATTTGGGGAGTTGCAATTGTACCCTGCAACCTTGTTGAACTTGTTCATACTTTCTGATCGTTTTTTAATGGATCCCTTAGAACTGTTTATATACAAGATCATGTCATGTCATCTACAATTAGAGATAGTTTTACTTCTTCCTTTCCAATCTGGATGCTTTTTATTTATTTATTTTTCCTATTTGCTCTGGCTAGAATTTTCACTACTATGTCAAATTGAAGTGGTGAGAGCACACTTCATTGTCTTGTTCCTGATCTTAGGGGGAAAGTACTTGGACTTTCACCATTAAGTATGAGGTGAGCTGTAGGATTTTTATAGATGCCATTTATCAAGTTGAGGAAGTTCCATTCTGTTCTTAGTTGGTTGAGCATTTTTATCATGAGAGAATATTAGATTCTGTCAGATGCTAAAAACTGTGTGTTGAATGATCATGTTGCTTTTTTTCCTTATTCTGTGACATGTCATATTAACATTAATATTTTTGGATGTTAAACCAACCTTGCATTCTTGGAATAAGTCTCACTTGGTCGTGGTATGCAATTTTGTTTATATGTTGCTGGATATGGTCTGCTAGTAATTTTTTTTAAGATGTTTGTGTCTACATTTATAATATACTGATCCGTAGTTGTGTTTTCTTGTGATGTCTTGGTGGGAGTTATTTTAAATCAACTACAATTAAAGAATGAATGTAGGGAGAATGTTTCAAGGCAGAGAAAAATTTAAAAATCATTGATATCATGATGAGACTTCTAAATATGGGACTATGAGTCCTTAGCAGAACATAACCCTGAAGCACAGTGGAAAGAGCACAAGGTTTCAGTTGAAGAGCTACTGTTTTTGCTGTATGACTTTGAGTAAACTACCTAGAATTTCCTCACTTTTAAACTCAGGATAATAATACCTATGTCAGACCTTCATTATGGGGATTAAGTGAGGTGTTACATGTAGAGAGTATTTTGTTAAAGGCCAAACACTATTAAAATTATACGTGTTTATACCATATATAGAGAAAAAGAACATAAGAGAGAGCACTGGAGGAACCGAACATCACCACTTCAAAAAAGATGGTAATAAAATTTTTGAGGCAGAACAAAACCTAATATGGAGACAGGATCATTCATTTGAGGTAGACAATGATTTAACCAAACAAATAGAATCACTTTAAAGCACATACCAAATATGTGAGTGTCATGGTCATAAAGTTTACCTTTGTCTGGGTTGGAAGGAAGTCAGTGTAGATTTTACTAGGGGGAATTTCTGTTCCTTGGTGTAAACTGGATAACAATGTGTTTTGTTTACTTTGTTTTGCTTCACTTTATTGTTTTCTGTTACATAAACTTATATTGAGTTTAGTAAATTTCCATCGAACTATAACCTCCTGCTATTAGAAATTTTCTAGAGGCTGTTTGAAAAACATCAAAGGACACAACTAAAAGATGACTACAAATATGCTTTGTTTGTTTTAACTCTTTTCAGATACAAAGCCAGCCTGCATATTTAACAACGTGGAATATTATGATGGAGACATGTTTCGAATGGACAACTGTCGGTTCTGTCGATGCCAAGGGGGCGTTGCCATCTGCTTCACTGCCCAGTGTGGTGAGATAAACTGTGAGAGGTACTACGTGCCTGAAGGAGAGTGCTGCCCAGTGTGTGAAGGTAAGAAAAGGTGCTAATTACAGATTAACAGGCGTATGCATGGTATAGAGTTCTGAAATCGAAATTGTCCTAATTTAGTCTCATCCAAAAGTAAAGGAATGTTGAAGTTCCTTGTTTAGAACTCTTTTAGGACACCGTGGTCTGTCTTCTAGCATGTTAAAGCCAGGTAGAGTGTGTAGAAACACTTCCCTGAGGGAAGCTATGCCTGGGTGTAGATGATGGGTCACATCTTTCCATAGGCAGCGTGAGATGTCCCGGAGTTGTTTTCCATTCCTCCCCTGCAGTTCTAGCAAGTCCTCAGCAAGTCCTGGGGCAAAGCTTTATCTTCATCCTGGCATTAGAGCTCACCACCTGCTCACCTCAGATTGCTCAGTTAGGATAACGCGGACCTCACCCTGACAGTCTCAGTCTGCCGGCCCAGAGAGGAACTAACCCTGCCCCTGTCGCAATACCCAGGCCTCTCCAGGGAGATCAGGGACCTGCTACTGCTTCTCTGAAAATATGTGGTGGTTCACGTGGGGTCATGGTATCAGGTAGCGGTGACACCAGCTCGAGGCCCAGCCAGGTGTCAGGTGTGACTCTCAGGAATCTGCTTTCTCTGGATTCCCGTCTTCTCTCCAGGAAGTAATATGTTCATGTTCTTTCATCAGGCTGCATCTTCCCATCACTGATGTTCATAAATAATAAGCATTTCAAAACAGTTGCTCTGAGTATCACTTGCTGCAACCCACACATTTTACAGATTAGGATGTTCAAGTTCAGAAGAGAAAAGTCACTTGCCTGGGTTTACAATGCAGCCAGTAACAATAACCCCATGCCTGACTGTGTCTGTAGTGTTCTTCTGACAACACAACACTGTTTCCCCAGAAAGGAGGGTCATATGAGCCTTTGTGTCCTAACTGGGCCCCAGATCTTCAGTCTGAAGTCTCATGTGTTAATCTTATGCCTGATCCCTGCACACAAAGTGGGACGCACAGTGTCATGCCACTTTCCATACTTCCTCATTTTCATAACATTGTCTCCTTTTGATGTTTGAGCTGTATTTGCCACATAATACTGATCTGAAAATGTTTAAAGTATAACAATTGCATTCCTAACATGGTTCGTAACAGTGAGTCCTTTTCCCTATTAGAGGTTATTTTAGCCACCATAGGAGAAAAGTAGTTTATTTTTTAGGTGATGTTGACAATTAAAAAGAATTACTTCAAATTTTTAACCTTCCTAATTGATTTGTTCCCTACCTGCCCCCAGTCTGTAATAGTTCTGAAACTGAGCAGCAGTTGATGCTGTAAAAATGTAGATACGAACCTCTGTGTAGTCATCGTAGTTGTCTGGGCATGGATCCGGTTATGTCTCACTTCCTGGAATTCAAATCCAGCCTCCATGTAGAAAAATATGTATTCTAATACTTTTTACACAGGAATTTAAAAAATCTTATCTTGCTCAGGTCCATTGGCCGCGTCCCTCTCTGGCAGACTGCCTTCCTAACGCTGTGATGGCATTATTTTAAATGTTGACCTTCTAACTTTATTATAATGCCCTACTATGTCCTTAGAATAAAGATGACCAAACTCTAAACTGTCTGGATTCCTCTCCCAGCACAGCAGTACTTGTTTGTTGAACCCAATTTTTTATGTATTTCTGAGAAAGAAAATTGAGTAATTTATCTAGTTGCTCTCAATAGAGGGATAAGTGAGGGTTTCGTATGCAGTATTTATATCCTTGTCAATAACCTCAGAAAGATTTTCTTTTTTTTTTTTTACAGTAGCTTTGGCTACTTCTGTCTCCCACCTGGGGCTGCAGCTTAGCTTCACAGCTTATGGGAGAAAAAATGGCCTAAGTTCACAGCCCTCCTCCAAGGCAGTGACCCATGGTATGTCTAGACCAGCCTTGTCATGAACAAGGCCACAGCAAGAGCCCTGTTGCCCACATGGTCCTGCAGGCACATGAGATAGAGTTCTAGAAGTAACAGTATCACTCTAATTTAGACAGGGCATTGTTCCTTCCACTTTACAGGTAGGGAAACTGAGGTTTGATAAACATTTATGTCTACAACTGTGAAGACATTGTCAGAGCCTAATATGGATTCATGTTTTCTAATTACCAACACACAGCTCTTGCCACAAAGCTTTCCAGCTTTACAGAGTGATAATACCTGCACGTTGGTTTTTAGACTACAGATCCTCTTCTCTGGCACTGCTGTGTCAGGATGAGTAGACATAAATTCAGTGTGACAGCTGTTTTTGCATGCACCCCCAGAGACTCCTCATGCAACCCTGAGCTTCTGTTGATCACAGTGGGAATAGAACTGCTGATGACTAGAACCCAGGAAAAAAATGTCTCTGGGTGCAGGCAGAGGTAAGATTTAGAATATGCTCGGTCTGACTCTGAACTCATGTACTCATTTAGATCCAGTGTATCCTTTTAATAATCCCGCTGGCTGCTATGCCAATGGCCTGATCCTCGCCCACGGAGACCGGTGGCGGGAAGACGACTGCACATTCTGCCAGTGCGTCAATGGTGAACGCCACTGTGTTGCGACCGTCTGCGGACAGACCTGCACGAACCCTGTGAAAGTGCCTGGGGAGTGTTGCCCCGTGTGCGAAGGTAAATCTTGTAGATGCTAATGAGTCCCTTGCGAATGTCTTGTGTTAGAGAAGCTTCTACCAATGTATGTTCTTGTTTGTTTATTTCCTCGGGCATAATGTCTGCTTCACGCTGTTACCAGTTGCCTACAAATTGATCAAACAGCTCAAACTAATCATTTGAGGGAAATGTTGCACATGTAAAATGAGAATAGTGTGGTCATTATTTTGCCATTGCAAATATGCGCATCTGAATACCTTACAGTATAAGAATGTATACATTTTAATTAAGTTCACTTTGAGCCTAATTAACATCCAGAGGTCAATCTAACAAAATGAAATTGAAAATGAGACTGATGAGTCAAGCGTAGCAGGTTTGACTTGTGACGCTTGCATAAGCCCAAGGGTCCTGGCAACTAGAAGAAAAGACTGGAACCATCAAAGGCAATTTGCACTGCCTAGTGCCGTCACCGAGTATCTGTTCTACTTCTCATATCCCAATGGCTGTGGCTTTGCAATTCCTGTAGTGCTGTTATTTATTTTGTGGTTACCTGCATTTGCTACCTCTCTTCTTGTTCAGTGGAGGGAAGCCTGAGGCATCCTGGACTAGTTTTTCTGTCCTGACTCCTATTCCAGCTCATTTCCTCCATCCTGGGTAGATTCTCTGCATACTTAACTCATGTCAGTTTTTAATCTTGTGTCCATGTCTGTTAGTGCAGACAAGGGTTTGAATATTTATACAGACATTTCTAATAGAGGGTATCCAGCATTAAGAAGCACGTTTGCATAGTAAAATGAACTAATGTGGGTCAAAAATTAATTCATGTTGAAGATGGATCTTTCTAGAATTTCTAAAAACAGATACTGAAAAATGGACTTATCTTTCCAGAAAGTCAGTTAAGTAGACTAAGTCTTTTAAGTACAAAGAAGTCTTGTGCTTCCACCGAAATGTTAATAAACTCAGGCTCCAGAGTTTGCCTGACTAGCTTCATCAGCCTCTGAGGGGCTAGACTTATTAAAGACCTTAAAAATCATATAAAAGTTTAACCTTGAGGACTCGTTCTATTGACATCACCGATTCCTTCATCATTACTATACTCAGAGTGCAGCTGCCACACTCCAAAACTTTATAGCTTCCAGATGACCAGTTTTGTGGAAGTCACCCACCCCTTCATGTATATTTACTCCTCCCGTTCCCTAAAGGCAGCATTTCAGTGCTGGAAAAAAAGAGCATGTAGAAATACATATAATGGTCGTATAGTCGGCTTTACAGGAAAGGGTGCCTTACTGAACCAGATGAAGATAAGAACATCTGTCCCTAAGAATTAGGGACAATCTATTGTCAACTTGAAATATTTAATTACAAATATTTGGGACACACCGTAAGGAAAATGAAAAGCATAAATTCATAATCCAGTAAACATTAGCCCTTTAACCTCATGGGTCTTGTGTCATAAATTCAAAATAAAACTTTAGGCCGGGCGCGGTGGCTCAAGCCTGTAATCCCAGCACTTTGGGAGGCCGAGACGGGCGGATCACGAGGTCAGGAGATCGAGACCATCCTGGTGAACACGGTGAATCCCCGTCTCTACTAAAAAATACAAAAAACTAGCCGGGCGAGGCGGCGGGCGCCTGTAGTCCCAGCTACTCGGGAGGCTGAGGCAGGAAAATGGCGTAAACCCGGGGGGCGGAGCTTGCAGTGAGCTGAGATCCGGCCACTGCACTCCAGCCCGGGCGACAGAGCCAGACTCCGTCTCAAAAAAAAAAAAAAAAAACTTTAAAAACTTGTTAAAGAATAAAAGAGCCTTTCCTTTGGAAGTTAATGAGAGGAAGGCTGATCCTTTCGTACCCATTTTTTGCATTCATCAGCATATCCATCACAAAGAGTGGAGAAGGAAGGCAGTTGGTGAACAGGCAAATATATATATAACTCATTTATTACCATTTTCTTAGCACACATTGATGTTTGGGTAAGGAGTGAATCTTAGTATAGTCACTTAGAATTTGGTATCTGCAACATCTGCATAGAGTTGTAATCTAATCATCTACTGTTTGAAAAAAGTTACAGTTTTGGTGAGCCATTAATTTCAAAAAATTAAGAACCTCCTGGAATTCATTGGACACAAAGATAAGTAAGAGATAACCTTTAACTTTGAGGAATCTATTTAGGCTGAGTTTTAAATTAAACCAGGAGAAAGGGAATGTCCCTGTTGAGGTATGGTGGGGTAAGTGCATCACATTTGTACCCAATCTCATTTAACCTTCACAGCAACACTGCTGAAGCCTTTATTATCCATTTTGGAGATGAAGACATTCAGGTTTGGAGTAATTTAGATCATTTCCCCCAAGGGTGTAGTTGCCATTCTGTGGCTGAGTGAGGATCAACTGAAGTCTGTCAGGTTCGGCTCCATTTGTGCTTGCTCCCCCTGCCCCACTCAGCATCCCAGCCTAACTCATGCCCTGCTTCTAGTGTCCTCACCCATCTCTACTCACCGCTGGCTTTTGGTTCTGTTGAGGAGTGATGGCAGTCAGCGGGGCCAAGGGAGGAAATCATTTGCAGTTTGAAAACTACTCCAGGTATTTTGAATGTGGTCATCCACCTACTGTCTCCTCGCAGTTTGAAGACCTCAGGGGAAAGATGCCTTTGAGATGCATCCCTGAATTCACTTCTTGAGCCTCAGGTCTGGGCAGCCCCCTCCACCTCAACAGAGCTCGGTGTCCTTGTCATTTCAGCTGTAAAGTTCTGCTGGTCTTTTTTCCTCTCTGTCTCTTTCATGCTCTGGCTCTCATCTCTCATCAAACCTTTCAGAAGATTCCATTTTCTGGTTCTCAGAAATAATTTATCTTGCTTTTCTTGTTTTTGTTTTTAACTTAGTTGAGTAGTGAGTTTCATATGAATGTATTTACTCTCCAATAATGCTTTCATTTTAAGATGTATTAATAATAGGAACAGATTTTTTTTAGTATAGGATAAACTTACAAAATGACACAAGGTGAATGGATCTTACTGCTTAGTTTATGGTCCAAGAAAGTCTCTGGGATTATTTGAAGACATTTTTTCTCAGCAGTCATTCAATATCATACTTAAATATAATTTTAAATGATTTCAGAGTAGCAAAAGGATTGTATGAAATTAGAAAAAGTGCAAGGTGTTAATGTGCAAAAAATAAGCAATCACCCAGAAATAGTTAGAGGAAAACCAGAAACACTGGTATTTACCTAGTTTATACACACAGTACATTCCTCTGTGCACAGTTGCATAACCAGTGTTGGCCCTTACTCTATTAGCTACAGTCTCTAGGTACATAGTCAGAGTACGAAATTAGATGAAGGGACCCCACACAAGGATTGTGGTTTTAGATTCTAAGTAAACTAACAGCATCACTAAATAAGGCGTGTTAGGACCTCCAAGGAGGAAGAACCTTATTGTGGCTGTTGTTATTGGAGACACATACCTTCCAAATGACAAGATAATATGCTTTTTGGTTACTCCCGGAGGACTAGGGACGTGAACCTGGGGTCCTTAAAGACTAGGCAGTTACTTGACAGCTGACTTGATTCACAAGTACCTAAGTGCTTTTTAAATTGGCACTTAAGTACTCTCATGATGAATTCTTAGCAAGTTATTGTCAACACCCAATTCAGGTATACAGATAAGCCTTTCCAGTCTGTAACTGATTATATTCTCACATTTTGCCTTGTTGACTTTTCTCTACATCTCTTGTTTATCGATCTCATTATTTTTATTTTCTGACCCCTGTAAAGAGCTAGGGTGGAAACATGTGGAATAGCATATAAAGTTTTCAGTTGAAGGGTATACATACACAACATGGCCTTAATGTCCTTAAAAACTGAAAACAAAAAAGAGATGGGACAGCAGAATTGGGTCTTCATCTGTGTCTGGCACCATTGGACCACTGTTATTTGTAACCCTTAATGACAGTAGCTAACATTTCATACTATTGTTATGTGTCAGGTTTAACTGCTTTAAGAGGAGCAACTAATTTGAGATCCTCACAGCATCCCTTTGGTATGGGTGCTGTCATCCCAGTTTACCATCAGAGAACACAAAGTTCAGAGGCCATGTAATTTGCCCAGGGTCATAAAGCTCATAACTGACAGCACAGTGTGTCCCCAGGACCAGACCCTGCACCCTGAATGGACACTGCCTCTGCTGCAGTGCATTACACCCTGAAAGAGGCTCCATGCCCATGGAAAGAAAGAATTTGGCATATTCTTTTGAATCCTAAAACAACATCTGATACGTAAGTAGATGCTCAAAAATTTTTAATGAGTAAATAATAAGTGAGGGCAGTGAGGAGGAAAGAAAGACTGGAGCAGCAAGTCCCAACCAGACCCTTCTTGCAGATCTTCTTTTTAGTTGAGTGAGGGAGGAGACCCTGATACAGGGTTACCTTAACCAGATCGTCAAAAGCTGATGGCCATTGGGACCCCTGGTCTACCAGCGGAAGGAAGAATAATGTCAGGGTGCTTATCACTGAAAACACATTTTTGAGAACATAAGTAAGAGTGTTGTGGAAGTGTGTGACATGAGGTGGACCAAGTAAGAGTGTTGTGGAAGTGTGTGACATGAGGTGGGCACACATGTCTACAGGCCAGTTGGACCAATTTCCTGCACTGACAGTTCACCCTTCTGGTGGGCTCAGCTCTGGGCTCCATCCCTGTGGCAGCCTCATGGGCCTTCCAAGACTGATGTGTACTCTGTGGTTTGTTCTCTCCCAGTTCAGCCTCTGAAGTCCAGAATCACAGAGTTTAAGTGGGGCTACCCAGACACTCTAAGGCTAATGCTCGTTGCCACGTTAATGTACTGTTTTTAAGATTGCATGGTGTAGGTGCCACTGCATTTCAGTTACTTACATGGACAAGGATTTTTTTTTACTACATCATTAGGTATTGAGAATAATTTGCTAATTTTTTTTCCAATGATACCAAGTATAAATGCTGCCGAAGGTGACTCTTAATATCAGAGGGATCCTGAGGACAGGTTGCCATTTCCATTAGAAATCTGTTTTGCAACTGAAGGTAAAATAAGGCATTGGGGAGGGAAGTTTTGGCTATGTGACATCTATAACATCCCCATGATTACTTAGTAAGAAAATTCAAGAGATGTGGACAGGTGTGTGGCCAGCTTAGCTGTGACACCTGATGCAAGAGATTAGAGCTTCATGGGGACTTTGAAGTCTTGATGTCAGACCTGATCTGCCCTCTCATCTTGGGCTGCGGCTGGACCCGACCCAGGTGGCCACTGTGACCTGAGTGTTCTTCAGGCCTCCTTATGTGCACTGTCTCCTGCAGGGAGGAGCTGATGATTTTGATGACCTTAGGGATTTTGAAGCCAACACCAGAGTATCACTTTTCAAGAACTAGGAACAACTTAGGTAATATTTTAAAAGGTAGCATTCAGAATTATACTCAGGTTGCCAGTAAATAAATTCCATGCTTGAGGTTGGGCAAATGGGTAGTTTCCCCTCTACTATTTCTGTCTGTCTGAAAACAAAGCAAAATCCATGTTCTATCTCTGACAGGAAGTCAAAGAGTTATTTGTAGATTGTTAAAGCTGGACGAGAGGTATATCAGAGTCCATAGTATTCAGTATTTTTTAAGTTTTCTTCTTAATAAAAATTTAAAATTGCTCTTTGCAGACATATTATCAGATATCCAACTGAGTTTCAGGCCTAATAATTCTGCCAATAACCTGGACTTAACTCTTGAAGTAGAGGATAAATAAGAGATTCACTGTGCATGGATTCTTTCTAACTCTGGGTTCAGGATGGAATGTGGTTGAACCAAAAAATCAACTCTCTTTCTTCCTGCCACCTGGCTTTCTTGGATCTCTGACTTAGGGAATCTTGGTCCTACTTGGGATAGTGTTGAAGACTGAATGTCAGGCATGTCTTGACCTGTGTGGATTTAATAAGCCACTTCAGTCTCAGCTAACCCAATAGTGTAAGTTATACTCATCTAAAAGGCTGGAGTTCTGTGAGCTATCAAATGTACTGTCGTCTTCATCAATCCCAAATTTATAGAAGCACTATATTCTATCCCTGAAGGCTGATGACATAGCTTGAATCAAGCTGCCCTTCTAATGAGATTTCCACTGGGCTGCCAGAAAAGTCTGTACCAGGCACATATCTGGGTGGGAATTCTTTGAAACTAGAAAAAATGTTTCCAGCCCTGCCCATAATGCTTCCTCACTGAACAGTATCTCAAATGATTAAGCTACTGCTTTTGTGGCACGGAGTCAAACATAGTTTGGCTGACCCCGAGAGGCAGTGAAGTCAAAGATGCCATAGGGTCACATGTTATTAACATTCTGGTACATAACAGGGATCAAAACTCAGTTTATGGGTGGTATTGCTTCAGTGCCATATACTATGCTATTATTAGTAAGCCAAGAATAATAAAATATTCGTAATAGCCTAAAGACTGTTAGGCATGTGTTTTATCCTTTAACTCTAAATGTCCTGGAGACTAGTTCCATAAATGGAAATTAAAATATAACACAGTCTATTTTTTGCTTGTCCAAATAAGGTCATATGTTGGGTTACCAATGCGTAGCAAATGACCATTTGTTAACCTAGGTCTTTAACATAAACATCAGAAATTTTCAGTGATGAATATTGTCATATTTTGATTTTTATTTGGTCATTTAAAATATCTTTAGATACTTAAAATAAAACTAGAATATAGGTAAAATGAATGTAAAAGACATTCATATCCGGCCTTAATATATCACTTTCAAGATTGTGTGATTTTTCACAGCTATATAGAAATACGTACATTATGTAAGTGACTTTCTTTACATGTTAGATCCACCACTTACATTAATAGTTAAACAAGTATAGAGATAAATGTTGTAGAAGTAAATAGAGAAGAAATGGTTATTCTTAGACCGAGAAGTTCTGCTGCTGGTTCTCCAAGTCCAGCATGTCTTTGCTTGTGTCGGTAATGCCTTGTACTTTGTACTTGATTTTGAGTAAGGCTGCCATACTGAACCAAGTTTTATAAATAAAAGTGAAGGTTGGTCTTATACTCTTAATTTGCTAGATGACCAAACTGATCAATGCCTTAAATGTTCAGAATTGTTGAGAGCTAATTCTGAAACACATGATTGGAAATTCCTCTGCCCCTGAGTCTACAGAGTTCAGCTAGTAAGTATTTCCCTATTGAAGTGGCATGCAAGGGGGTGGGTTGCCCTTTATTTCCTCTGCCGTCTACTTCCCATACCTAAAAGGGTGTTATTGCTGGGAGTCTCATAATTTTCCTACTAAGACAATAATTGCATCTAATAGATCAGACTTGGGCCTGCTAATTTTCATCTAATCAACAGAGGCAGGAAAACATAGTCTGGAATGCTAACTATGTGAATGAAAAATATTTAGTCATTCTTGAAATGATAGGAATGTTTTTCCAACAAGCTTAAATAAACACAATCTCTTTTGAGACTGTGCTAAACTTTTTTTGGATGAGACAACTCTTAGGCAACCAAACAGAAGTTAATGAAGGTTATTAAGAGACATGCCCTTCAGAAAAGGCTTGCAGACTTTAAAAAGAAAAGATTCCATCTTCTTTATGCTGCAGTCATTGATAAATAGCAGAATTGGTTTCCTTTTAGCTTTTGTCTACCCAGTAGAATTTAACATTTTAATTAGTAATCATACTGCCCAACGTTTAAAAGATACCATTTTAACTAACATGGCTATATTAGACCATCTTATTTTAAAATCCTCATCTCCTCTTACTGTTTGCCTCAGTTCCAAGGAATTGATTGGACTCAACACCCCTGTATTTAAAGCACCTGATTACACTTTCCTATGAAGCATGTTTGTTTATTCCCACCAATACAAGGTCCCACCAGATAATAAAATTATTTTTAAACATACTAAAATGTACGTATTAAAGTGAAGTGTTTTTCCTTTCAGAAGTTATATGGGAAAAATGTATACTTACTCCAGGAATACAGTCGTTCAGAATATTTTTGCTGCCTCTCTTTTGAAACTGACTTTAGAGATCATAGAACATCCTTTTGAATATCCTCAGATTTGTAAACCCTTGACTTTGAAGGTTTATTAAACTCTAGGAAATAGCCAAAGTCATTTATGTTGAAGTCTGGTTTAAAAAAAAAAAAAAAGGTGGCCGATGTAGCTGAGTAAAACTCTTTAGAGGAAGCAAAAAGTGACAGTAAAATAAAGGCACTTTGTCTTCTATGACATAGTAATTTGCTCTGAGAACAACTATGAAGAGGTTTCAAATAGAATTTTAACATGAACAGCATTTTGGCATAAGAATATAGCCTTTAAAAGTGAGTACTTTTATCAATAACACTTATTTGTAAGTATAACTCCTGGTGTGTTTATTAAAAAAAAATCAGTTCACCTACTACATAGTATTTTTATGACTTCTAGGGACTAGAGGCATATATTAAAATGGTCATATACTGTATTACAATGTTTTTCTGAAATTGCAGGTGTTCTATTCCAACATTTTTTTTCAAATAAATTAGACTAAAATAATTTGCCTATAGAAACAGCTCAAAATACATAGTGATTCTAATGCAATTTATTTTTAGTGTTTTAGTTATCTAATACCACTTCTAATTATACCAAACTGTTTCCTGGTATAGTCTTAAGTATATCTTATAAAAACAAAATGATTTCACATTGCTTAATATATGAGGGTTAGCACTGAAGATAGTGAAAAATCCAGTGAGCCACTGTTAAAGCCCCTGTTAGAACTTTTCTGTGCTATATCTGTCTGATTATTGAAGATACAGTGTACAGATACACAAGCATATAAAACATCTGTTGCAATATCACTTTAAAATCGTAGGACAGATTGAAAGAAGGGAAATGTTAAAGAACGCCTCTTGCATTTGTGTGTGTCTCCCCATCGCAGGTGGCTGATGAAGTGGCAGGAGCAGCATCATACCCACCTATCAGCCACCTGCCAGGGGACTCAGCAGTGCCAGATCTTGGTCCAGGGGTCATACCATCAGTTTAATTTAAATTCGACATGGGATGAGCAATACAGGACATTTAGCATGTTTCTGAAATTTGCCAGAAAGCATGCATTTTGTTTTACAATATTTTGAGTTTAAGTTGATTAGTAGTTTGACCAAATTTTTACTTACCATTTATATCTACAGAACTGTTTACACCTCAGTAGAGTTTAATTTTCACATCTGAGAGATTAGCTGGATTTATCTGGTTTGTTTGAAACACAGCCCAATTCAGGTATATGGACCATTTGAGATGACAGAATTTAATGCTGGCTGCCAACAAAAAGGTGCAATCCAGGGCTCCAGCTCTTACTTTGCAGCAGCGTAGTGAAACACAACTAAGAATCCTCAAGATCCTAAGGCCAAGTACTTGATCCTTGTGGACCCCGCAAATCATGTAACTTTCACATTGGCTGCTGGGGCAAACCGAGAATTGATTTGCAAGCCACCACTCAACCAGCACCAGAATTCAAAGCATGGATTCTGTGTGCTTACCTCATCCCTGCCCGCAGCTTACTCTTTTCTAGCTAAAATTTACCTGGATCCCCATTTCCTTACTTTAAAAAAGTATTCATGATATAATTTGAGACTTGCCTTGAATCTATTATGTAATCTAATGACGTATATTTATATGCTTCTTTATGTATATTCAGTGCCTATCCTTTGCCTGTGCCTTTGTGCCTTGCATGGTAGTCGAATCCCCTTAGTTTGCCTATCAGTAGGAAGACAGGAGATCATGTTGTTTTTCACCTTAATTGAACAGCTCACTTTTAAAACATGTCAGCTCACTTTTAAAACAATTCAGGGAGTCTCTATTTGTTAGGGAAGCTATAATATGTTTGGAGATAATAAGCTATCCACTTGGGATGACCTCAGGCCTTGCATATTGAGAGGGTGGGCAAGCTCAGATCTTTTCAAAGCCATAAATCTCTCATCCTTTCTGGGAATCAAGTTTTTTAAAGATTCCATGGAGATTTTGTGTCAGACGAATTCCACAGGGGGTGCTTCACAGTCCTGTGACAGAGATACTACGAACATGACTCATTGCTTGAGAAGCCCCTACATTTCTTGTTATGAAAGTACTGGTTGAACTTTCTCTTATTGTTGACATATGTTTGAGATCCCTGACTTCCTAATGCTGAGATTTGCTGATTAAAGACAGTTTTTAGAAATAGGTCTTCTGTATCTTTCAACTTGAGAGTGGCAGAAACACTGGCAAAGATAAAAACTAGTATAAATGATACTGTGATGAGTTTTGCCCTTGTCCCTAAAGATCTAGCAAGGCCCCCATCATGAGAGAGGAAGAACGGGGGCCAGGCACACAGAGGCATTGTTTCAACCCACATTGGATTAGCTGATTGCTAAGAGATTTCTGTTCTCTTGGAGACATCATAGACATAGTCAAAATGTAGAACAATGATATCAGACTGCTACTCAGCAAATGTGAAAGGCGCAACTGGCTGGTCACTAACATGCTCCAAAGCTTACCAGACCATATGAAAAGACAGCACAGACCCACCCACCATCTCACATGCTTTTCATGTTATCAGTGGAGACAGAAAATGATACTTAAGTTACAATAGGCAGGGTTCAGAATGCCGAACCAATTGCCATACCATTTATCAGCTGAGCATTTGAGGTCTGTGAAAGGGCTAATAATTCATTAGCCATTACCCGAGACCAGTTATAGCTCTGAGCAGACAAGATCAGCATGACATCAATAATTACAACAACAAGTAATGTTGCTGTCACCCTTACAGTATAGTCTTTTCTTGACAATCTTGTTTGAGCATTATAGGAATATTGTAAGGTAGAAATAATGAGTATTCCCATTTTCTAGAAGCCCGGAGAGGTCCATCATAACATGTTAGCCTAATGAGAGAGCAGAGACTCAAGCTATGTTTTCTGACTCCAAATCCATGACCTTGGAATTGCTTCCCAGTAGACCCCCATCGTGAGAAGACGGGGGATGAGGAAAATCAGATGGTGAATATCAAAGTACTTGATCATTGTGGCTTAGATTCAAAAGCCAGTCTCTCCTGGCCCCATCCCCATTGCTGAGACCCAGTTACTGTTATTCTGAACTCTATGGCCCAGCCTTTGATCCCGGGTTCTTTTCATGAGCCTCTGACTGGAATTTTGACCTTGCTCTTTGACTTCTGGGAGAGCTGGATCTGTTTTCTGCTTCCACTTGTTCATTCCTGCATCCTCCCACCTAGGGACATTACTCAACCCAAGAGCCCTGACCCACTCTCCCATCCTGTCAAGCTTGACCTCTGCCCATTCTTGTTCATATCCGTCCAAATTCTAGGCCCCAGGCCCTAACCATTGGCACTTAAGCCCCCACTGAGTAAATGAGCTGCTCAGCCTCCATCAGTCTGCCAGGCACCAAGATACCATCACCAGCACGTGTGCATTCTGCTCTGCACTCTTCCTTTTCTTTCTCTGATTCTCGTCAGTGTCTAATTAACTCGGTTGTCAGTTTGCCAGGCAGTCAGCAAGTGCCCATAACTTCATGCAGTAGAAGATGAGCTCCTGAGTTGAATGACTGCCTAACTGTTTTCAGGATTATCTTAATAACCCTTTTTATTTGGCATCATCAAGGAGTAGGGTAGTTCCAGAAGTGAATTCTCCAGGTAATTAAAATTTGGGATGTCAGATCTTACATGAAGAATTTTGATGTGAGGCCTTCTATAATACTTTGTGTACTTTTGTGCCTTCTTAAGCCAAAGATACAGATCATATTTTAACCCATCTCAGGAAACCGAGTGTCATCACTGAGTAATCTCATTTTGGACAGATTTGGGGATTTGCACTGTATTTTCACTATTATTAAGTGTGTCAGGTTTACAACAGCGTTCAGATCTGGCTTTCTGCTTCAGTGGAGCTCATTTATTATGTACCTCCTATGTGCAAAAGACTGCCATAGTGATGTGGACCCTAAGGAACTTACTGTCTAATCTTCTAAAAGTTAGAAAATTAGAGATTACAGCCTCTTAGGACAATTTTGAATGGGAGCTCTTCTTTGCCAAATAATGTACACTGACTTTAGGTGCTTATATGTCTTTCTTTTTGCCTTTTTGTTCATTCATTGAGCAGTTCTATAGACCAAACTGCTAGGTGCTGAGGTGATAAACAGTGAATGAAGGTATTGTCCCTAACATGCAGACCCTTCTTCCCTGGTTTTCAACCATTTTCCAGAAGGCTAGGTTCCAGTTACCAAAATTCTGACCGCCTGACCCACCCTGTACAAGTTGAAAATAGCTACCTAAATGTGCACACACACAAACCCGCATACCTATTAATATAACACATTATTTCTAGTTAAAGTCTACGAAAATATAATTCCTGTGAACATTAGCAATAGAAAGAATAAACATAAAATGTAAGACAAGTATAAAAGATCTAGATTCTTGGAATCCAGTGATAATTTTGTGAGCTGTCTCAAGCTGGATTCCTAGAAAAAGATACCCCACTCTAATATAAAAAAAAATTTAATGTGTCTTTTGTGTTCTTTTAATAATCTCAATAATACTATCATCTTTTCCTATTAAATATGGTTTTGGTAAAGGAAGAAAAATATTAATATGTTTAACAGCCAAGATTCCTTGGGAAAAGCATACAAAATTAATAAATAGGTCTAAAATAAATATATGGTTGCTTCCCTTTCCGATCACAAAATAATACAAATCTTGGGAACATTTGCACACTATTCATTTTAAAATAAAATAAACTGCTCTGAGATAAGTACTTCAGAAATTACAAGGATGTAGGTGTTGTTATGAGAAATGTACAAAGGGAAAAAGGATAACCAAATGTGTAGCGGCTAAAAGAATTTGAAAACTCCAACCGTAAGAGACTTTTTTCCATGACTTAATGAGGCTCTCTTAAGTACACATTCAAACGCCACGGAAATTCCCACTTCCAGATTAGGGAATTTTTATATCTTCAATTTTTTTTTTCTTATTGTCTGCTTTAGTAGAGTTTTTCCTCTAGCTTCATTTGGGAAAATTTCATCTTCACTGTACTTTTCTTCCCAAGATGCAATTATGTTGACAGTTTGGTGATTTATTTGAAAGGTGTTCTGACCAGTTATGGCTCACATTTGAAAAGCATCTGTGTTAGCAGTATGACATACGAAAATACAGCAAAACAGACAAGCTTTGATGCTGCCTTGGCCAGCCTTATCTCCAGTTTTATGGCCCCGGCTAGGAGACCTGATGTATTTAGCCATTGAACTGCCATGTAAAGTCAATGACATTTTGGAATTTTCCTACTCATTGGATAGTCACATTGCTTAACCAAGTTCAGCCCCCTCCAACACCCCAATCCCTGCCCAAAATAAAAAAATAAAACTACCTTAAGAAAGAGTACGTGAAGTAAGTCTGAAAAGAAAGCGTAATTGTTCATAATCAAATAAGCAGGCTTGGGAATTTACAGAGAAGAGCTATGTAAAATATGCAAAGCATTATTAAAACCCAAAAGAAGAAGTAATAAGAGAAACGAGAGACAGATAGGAATTGTTAGCTTCATTTATCTTATTACTTCTACTTGAATTTTTTTTTCACTTATGAAGAAATGTAAGAATGTATCTGTCTTTAAAAACTACTTTTTCTGTAATCCCAGCACTTTGGGAGGCTGAGGTAGGAAGATTGCTTGAGGTCAGGAGTTGGAGACCAGACTGGGCAACATAGTGAGATCTCATCTCAAAAGAAGAAGAAGAAGAAAAATAAATGAAAACAAAGCATTTTTTCTGGAAATGTGCATACAAAGAGGTTTTTCCAGAAAGACTTTTCTTAGTGTGTGGGTGTGTGTGCGTATGAATGCATAGGAACGGAGGGTGCTGGCAGACAGCTGCTCTCCACAGCCAGGCCTGCAGTTCACCAGGGGGGCAACACAGTGAGGCAGCAGTCCTGCAGACAATCAGAATCTAGAAACAGAGTTAATTACCCTCCTGACAAGACAGTGCTGCACACAAACCCAACAGGGATGGCTGTGTATCCCTTCAACAGTTGTACGTTTACAGAGTCACCCACCCATAGTCAAGAGCTGCTAATTGGTTGTCAGCTTTCCCAGGGCTGCTAATCAGAAAGAGTGCTTCATACATTTCTCAATGGAGATAATTAATATTATTTATGAGAGAGAACTAGCTCATGGTAATCTATCTAAGAACCTTGTATGGATTAATTCAAAACCAGAAGTTCAGTGGAGTAATACAGATTAGACAGCAAGTTAAAAGCATCTATTAACATTGTCATTTAAGCTACATGTACCTGAAATGTAAAAACTAATTATTATATTGTTTCAGAAGTGAATATGCCTAATTATACATTTAAAAATAACAGAAGGTCAAAATATGTTCGTTTTTACTGTTCTCCCAGAGTTGTTGAACTATATAATGTGAGGATAAGACTGATCTAAAAACTTTATACTAGCATTTTAAAGGGCTGAATTTGAATTTCAGCTTATTACTTCCTTGGCCACTTTTTGAAGAATTTCTCATAAAATAAAATCACGAAAGGCAAGAAAGTAGAGAGCTTAGAGTTGCTTAACACATTTATAACACCTGAATAACCGAATATATATTTATGGTCTAGTACCGTGGCCTTGAAGTTAGATTCATGATTTTCATTTTAACTTTATACTTTTAATCAAATTAATTGTGATCCCAGTAGCTTAATTTCACCATTGAGTAGATAAAATTGCTCCTAGGAAATATGTGAACATCAATATAAAATACCGATGGTGTTTTTCAATAACTTAGTGTCTGAAGCTCTCTAATTTGTAAAAAAAAATACTAACATTTTCCTGGAAATACTTTTACTGACAAGACATCTGTTAGGCTTTTTAGGATATGAAAGAAGTAACCCTAAATTTTTAATAAATGTAAAATGAAGAATCAGCGCGTTTGTTTATGTTATTGCATGTTATAAGATACTTTGTCAAAATTTTGTTCTCTTAAGACTTGGGATAGGAATTGGTGGCTGAGCATCTGCACTCCTGACAATCCCAAGGGTTATTTTAAAAATAGCTCTTCTGGACAGTGTAAGGTGCCTGGAGGGTCTCTCAAAATTGTTCAAGAGAACAACAGGTTGAGGAGAGTAATGTTTCCCACTCAGATGCTGAGTAGGAAACAAGCAAACCGGATGTAGACATAACAAACACCCATTTTTGTTCTTTATTGCTTCTAGGCTCAAACTATTTCTAGAATTCTTCTCCACAAGGAAGCTGTTCGAGGGTTCCCTTTAGAAATAGTAGTAGCCAAAGACAGTGAATTCCTGCTGTTTCAAGCCTTCTTCCTTTGGAGGACATTAAGGTATTTCTTTAATTCCTCAGCTGATTCAATACAAGATGAGATAGAATTTCAGGGTGATCCTATAAACAGTACTTCACTGAATTTCCCCTCTCCAAAACCCCACCTTTATGCAAGCATTTCATCATTCTCCTAAATCTAAGACCATTTATCTCCTCTGAAAGAGGCCTACTAACACATACCTACCCAGCCAGTTTAAAGGAGGACAGTTTTCTTTGCTCCAACAACAAGTATCACATACAGGGATGCATCAGTGCCTCCAGAAATCTTAGCAGGACCTCTGTTCAATTGAACTTTGTTTACCAAACACATCAAAGATAGGGGATCACCATCATCCTTCTAGAAAGGCATGTACTCTCTGACACACAATTTCAGTGCCATACCCCATGTAATATAGGAGCACAGATATGTAGGATTTAAATGAGAATCTTCTGGTCTGCAGACCAAAACCCGACAGGTATTTTCCGTATTCAAAGCACTGTTACATAGACTAGAGAATAACAATTCTGGGATAATAACAATTCCTGATGAACAAATTTCACGATGCCCTAACTTTTAGACAAGCAGAATGTATGTTTCACATACTTTGCTGACACTCCCTCCAGCTTCTTTATTTTTATTTATTTATTTATTTATTTATTTATTTATTTGGATGAGAAACAGTCATACTGAGATACCATGATTCTAGATCCTTTAAAATCACCTCTTCTCCCACCAGGAACTCTCTTGGATAAAAGCTATGTTAAGAATCTGACCAGCTCTTGGTCATTATTCTTTAAGAACCATAAATATAATATTGATTTGAAATGCTTTAATTCAGCACGGTGTCAAATATGCCTCACTTTGGAGTTAATTGTTTAGCATAAGAAACTGAATCTCAGTTGTTTCGTGTCACTTGTTTCTCAAAAAATCACCCTGATATTAGTAGTAGGACCAGTTCTGATATTATATAATAATATATTGGACTGAAAGCAAACTCTCAAATATGTTTAACAATAATATGAGATTTTTTTCTAGATAATTTATAAATAGGTAGATAATCTATATACTTACAGGTCATATTTTTGTTGTAATGTTGTTCTCACAGAAATCTAACTACTCTGGATATGGCCTCATATGATAGGAAACAAAGCACTAAAATGTTGGGAGAATGATGAAAGGCAGTAGACTGTAATGTATGACTTCAATTGAAATGCCAGGAGACAACTAGTTGCCTGCAAATGTGTTTATTACAACTCAGCGGTTACTCCAATGACACAGGATATTAGCAGTAAGGACCCAAGACACATGTGTTACCACCCAGAAAAAACCTTTAAAATTTGTTTCAGTTTGTATCTGAGTAGGAAAATGAGATGTATTTGTTAAATGTAATAAAACGAGATGCCAAGTGTTAAAATGTCTTTTTAAGAAAACCTAGACTTCTAGCTATATTTAACATATCACAATGACTATTGTTGTGTTCAGCCTAATCTATCGAGGGGAAATTGAATGGTTCTAAAGTAAATTGAAAGTTTTCATGAATAAAAGATTTTGTTGCGTTTTTCTGTGTTTAATGTTAAATATTGAGGGTGTGAAAATTTGAAATGGCTATGCTTCTCCATTTCTTTCATCTAATATAGGTCATAAGTGAATGGGAAAATATTAATTTTAGAGGCACAAAATGATTTTTTGCTTCTTGCATGCTACAGCATTGAGGCTTGGAAGGTATCCCGTAGGACTTGTTTTACCTGAAATATTTAACACATACATTATAACACCAGCACATACTGAATGACCCTTTCTTGCAATTTTATTTGTTCAAGTGAACAAAACCTGTTGTGCTGAATATTTTAGGAAAACAATTGAACGTATTTCCTCTCCTGGAGAAATGTGTGTTACATGTACATCTGTGACTGTGTACGTAACTGTTGAAGCCATTTGGATGGATTGGCTTCTATGACTGATACGGGGCTGCCCAAGTCAGCATTGTGGTTCTGATCCTCAAACAACCCAGTCCATTTGTTCCTTTCACTTTGTAGCCACAGATCACAACCTTAATCTCATGGTTAATCATAATATATTAAAAAAAAAAAAAAAAAAAACAGCACATACATCACTATTGAGAGCAAATATCATTTAGAGGTAGAAGATCATCTTTGTAAAAGTTAGACAATGGATTCTCTAAATAAATCCCTAAAATTCACTGCTGCTCAAATTCCATACTATCCTATGATGATTACACATTTTTCAGGGTCAGTTTAATCTTCTTCAATATATACTTTTTCATAGTATATTTTCTGAATGCAAGAGTTTCTCATAAATTTCACATCTTAAATGTAAGTAAAGAATAGAAGATTTTGGTATGCGTAGATATACTTAAGACATTTGTTTACCCATAAGCTGTGTGGGAGAGTTCAGAATTCTTCCCTCAACTTTGGCCTAATCACTCTAGAACATAGAAGTCCTTTCTCACTGGGATAACCTGTGGTGGGTTTACCTAAACATGACACTTGCCTTCTGCTGTCTCTCATTTTTGTGGTTAGAGTAATTTTGACAAAACATTGGCAGTCTTGGTACTGAAGATTGGAATAGAATCATTATTTGGGGTAGCTAATAAAAGTGGTGATAAAAGAAAGACTAATAGGTTTGAGAACTAAAGATGTTTACAGTAAATTTTAAGAGAATGAAGGGGAGCAGCAATACTGTGTCTAACTCAGGACGTCTTAAAACAACTAAACTTTAGTTACTTTTTGATGTTTACAGTTATCAGAAAGAATACCTTGGTTATTGAAGGACATTAGAAACTATAGCAGTGAAAAGTTTATATAAAAATTTTAGTAAGATGCTGTTCTTTGTAATAAAAATGGAAAATGTGCTATACTCACTTTATACATATTTTTACTGGGAGAATGCTGATCTAAGCATCTCTCTAGTAAGTCATCATTGCCTGCTACCTGTGAAGAGTTGAATCTCGGTCCCCTTTTAGTAGATGGATAAAAATTTAGAACTCTTGATCTCAGCAGTGGCAGCTAAAACACTTATTTTGATCTCTCTTCCCTGGTAACAGGAGATGAAACTTGAGAAGACAGTGTGGACTAATGGACAGAGTGTTGGACAGGAGGTTAAGAACCTCTGTTCTGTTCTATTCCCAGCCTGCTACTGAGTTGCTATGTAAACTTAGATAAGCCAGTTACCCCCTCTGCACCTCATATTTTCCATCTGTGAAAATGTAGGTAGAGATATTCTGTACTCAGCTCTTTCACAAAGATATTGTGAGCAACAGCTTACTTTGAAGACGTTAGTATATTTTGGTTGAAAAGATGTTGCATAAGTTTGTCAGTGCCTCTGTTTCCTTTGGCAACACCATTCTCACAACCTGGCATTTTATAAACTGTCCCTTATTGATGCGTTGAGAAACAGGTATCATTACAGCAGATTTTATGTCACACAGAAGCTGAGAGTGTGACTGGAGTCAGACTGCTTGGACTTGAATCTTGGGTCCACCACAAACTAATACTGTAACCATGGGCAAGTCAGTGTGCTAGATTTCCTCATCTGTAAATTGAGGATAATAATAGCACCCACCTCACTGGAATATGGTAAAGCTGGAAGGCATTTATGAACAGCACTTTAAACCTTATATAAACACATAATATGCTTTATGTAAGTATATGTAGTTACTGTTATTACCCAAAGCAGTTCTTCATTAATGTGGCAGGTAAGGTAAAGCGTCGCCTCTGGTCTGGCTTTGTTTCGTGTCCTATTCCCAGCATGGCTGCCCACTCTTTCTCCTGAATGCGTGTATCTCCCTCTGCCACTCCCACAAGTCCCTGGGCCCTGAGGATAAGTGTATAGTTATCTGTCGTATCATCTGTCATAAGTGAGGGAGTGTCACATAAAAGATAAAAGAAATCCAGGTGTTTTAAACTAGTCTCAAAAACTGATTTATTAATTTGGAAAAAAAATAGTAACAGATTTCAGAAGTATTACAGAATGGGAGTGAGATAATTGATAGTTGACAGCTGTATCCTGATTATTATAAAAAACAAACCGGAAAACATCAGGAAGAAATAGAAGAGCAGTTAACAATTTAAATGGAGTTCATTTTAACCTCTCTTGTCTGCTTCCAGTAGTGGTGACCATCAGAGAAGAATTGTGTGAAGGTACCAAAAACTGCATGAACTGCTCAAACACAAAGAAGTAGTGTTCATGTTTTCAAAAATCTGAACACAAATATATCTGTTTCAGGGGTTAAAGATATTACTAGAGCATAAAAGTTTAGGATTTGATGACAATTGTTGATTTGATTTTTTTAACATTATGGTGTGGAATTTCAAAAATTGAATAGCATCTAAAAGATAACCATATGTTTCATTGATTTTTTTTTCTCTATTTATTATTAGAACCAACCATCATCACAGTTGATCCACCTGCTTGTGGGGAATTATCAAACTGCACTCTGACAGGGAAGGACTGCATTAATGGTTTCAAACGCGATCACAATGGTTGTCGGACCTGTCAGTGCATAAACAGTGAGTAGACAGAAGACTGTATGTTTTTTTCTGAGGCCTAATATGATATTGTCAAAGCAGATTGTGTAATTGAATATCTTTTTCACTCTTGTTCAGACATTCCCTTGACAACCTGAAAAAAGGGGGAAAAAAGTTTTTAACACAAACAAATACATAATCATTTGGGAGAAAGGAGCTGCTTCTTTTTTGTGGTTTTTGTCTCTGTTTCCTTGATGTCCAGTTGCATTAGGAGTGCCACCTGGAATGACTTTGGAGTGCATCCTTCCAGCCACCCAGAAGGCTCTCCCTTTAGTATACTCGCCAGGTCATCCAGTGACAAGGAGGTCACCCACACATACAGTGTCACATTCCACATATGACAGCCATAATCCTTAGACTGTGCTTCACTTTGTTGACCCCAGCTCTGGCTCCATGTAGATTCCAATCAAGTGTCTAGGCCCTGCCCTTTAGAGTACAGAAGAGTATATTGCATTTCTTCCAGAAAAAAATAAAATAATACATACACACACACCCCATATATGTTAAAACCATTTTGAATTCCCCTAATTCTTCTGCCAGGATAAACATCCTCATTCCCCTTGACCATTCCTCGGGTGACAGTTTCTAGAACTTTCTTGATCTTTTCCATCCTTTGACACACAATATGTCATTGTCTTTACATAAAACGTGGCCCACAATCAAGATACTCCAGAATAGGCAGGCATGGTGGCTCACGCCTATAATTTCAGCACTTTGGGAGGCTAAGGCAGGCAGATCACTGGAGCTCAGGAGTTCAAGACCAGGCTGAACAACATGGCGAGATCCCTGTCTCTACCAAAAATACAAAAAAAAAAAGCTAGGCATGGTGGTGTGCACCAGTGGTCCCAGCTACTCAGGAGGTTGAGATGGGAGGATCACTTGAGCCTGGTGGGACAAAGGTCACAGTGAGCTGAGAGCGCATTACTGTACTCTAGCCTGGATGACAGTACAAGACACTGTCTCAAAAAGAAAAAGGTATTCCAAAATTTGGTCTACTGAGTACAGTGCTACTGTGTGGCCTAAGTTTGCATTAGCTCCTTGAATTGCACTTCGTTGGCTGATATTGAAGTTATAAGTAGCTAAAAACACTAGGAACTTTTTTACATCACCTGCTGTTAGGTGGTTCTTATCTGTTGTATAATAGAACGTTTGATTTTTTTTTTTTTAGTGATTATATATACCCAGCCAAATATAACAATAAATTATCCTAATCGCTTTAAACCATTTTCTGACTACTTGTGATATTTTTGAATTTTGACAATGTGATCTTATGCTTTATGCCTCCCAGCTTATATTAAATAAGCACAGCTTACATGTCCTTATCTAAATCACTGAATTAAAATAAACTGTACAGAACCAAGGACAAAGACCTGCAGAATGATGGTGAACATAGCTGATCACTCCTTGAGTAGAGTTATTTAGCTGACAACATATATCTCCACAAGAAATCTTGAAAAACACTTGGCCCGTATCTTGTCTGAAGTCAAAATATATTACAAAATACATCAGAGCATTCCTTTGCTGGAAACTCTATTTTTAAAATGAGCTGAAGTTATAGGGGCCTGGCTTGTTTTGCCAGAATCTGTACTGGCTCCTGGTAGTCAGTGCTTTATTCCCCTTAAATGTCACAAATCATATATTTAACAATTATTTCTGAAGAATTTTCAGTTGTGAGTGTCAAGTTGTGTAGTTTTTAGAATATTTTGTCCCTTTTGAATTGACATTTGGCCTATTTTCTTAAATCTCCTTCCATTCTCTTTGATCTCTCTCAAACATAATAGTGGTTCTGTAATAAGCAGGCTTTGGTCCTGTGGGTATAATTACCATGGCTCAGAGGCTTGGACTCAACATAGACACATGCTCACTTTCTGATTTATCAATTATCTCAGGCTTTAACATACCACTTAACCTTAATCATTTGTCACTTTTATGAAAATATTTTTTGAAGAAGATACAAAATAGGTGTTAAGCCATTCTACTTCCTCAGTTTACATGTGACCATCATACTATCTGCAGTGGCATTAGTGCTAAAACTGAGTTTATAAAACGCTTGTTGGCCAGGCATGGTGGCTCACGCCTGTAATCCCAGCACTTTGGGAGGCTAAGGTGGATGGACTGCTTGATCTCAGGAGTTTGAAACCAGCCTGGGCAACATGGCAAAACCCCATCTCTACAACAACAACAACAAAAAAAAAATACAAAAGCTAGCCAGGCATGATAGCGAGGGCCTGTAGTTCCAGCTACTCAAGAGTCTAAGGTGGGGAGATCTCTTAAGCTTGGGAAGTGGAGGCTGCAGCTAGCCGTGATTGTGCCACTGCACTCCAGCCTGAGTGACAGAGCAAGACCCTGTTTCAAAAAACAACAACAACAAAAACTCTTGTTAAGCTTGTAGTTACTGCCATCTTTAAATTTCCTGTAAGGCTCTATCCATTTCGGGGTGTCCTGACTTCCTACACTTAATTCTCTTTAGGAAAGGGTCAGTCCCTGTTGCCTTTTATACCTCCCTTTAGAAAGCCAAGGTCACGGAGTTGCCTTGGCAGCCCAGGTTTTCTCAAATGGCCAACCTTGTTTTTTCAACAAGATAATTAGTAATTGTCATGAAGTGTTTATATTTTAATCCTTCTAGTGCCTCTTACATTAAGAAAGCTATGTCTTTCTTAACATGGGATCATATATATTCCTTTTTTCTGAGTTTTTAAAAAGTCTAAAAATACAGATTTCATTGTGTCCAGTCACCTCACCTACACTTGCACCTGGGTTTTGCTATTGTGAAATCTTGGCCACCTGCTCATGCTTACCTAAGACTTTGGTCACTTCACATGGAATCTTTCATCATTAAGTTAAAAGAAGCAGTTTCCCTCAACTGCCTTTGAAGGAAGTCAAAATATGTCCCTTGGCAAATAGTCAGTGGCAAATAGTCATTTGGCAAGTTGAGACTATAAGGAAGATGCATATTTACCCTATCTTTAGGTTAGTGTTTTATTTGGCATTTTAAAAGGAACATTAGCTTGTGCTACCTGAGTGCACCTCCAATTCATTCACACTTAGGAAGAAATACGTACAGGAGGAGACTGTTGCATTTTGTATCAATAAATTTATTATTTGCAAATTTTACCCATTTGTAGAGATAGCTGGTCTTTCTTCCTTCCCTTCTTTCTTCACCTAATATAAACAGAGCACCTGCCACATTCTAGGTAGCATACTAGGTATTAAGGCCACAAAGATGACTAAAAATGCAAGACCTTCCCTAAGGAAAAAGTCTCCTGTAGCATAAACACTCATGAAATATCACTACTTTAAGCCAAAGTCTATAACTTACAAATGTCAATTATTTTAATAGGAAGCTTTGGTCCTTCAGCAGAACCCAGGCTTATGTTCACACCAGAGTAGAGTAAGAACTGCCCGTCTCCCAGGGCTCTCCTTGGTGCTCAGCAGATACTGACTGAGTGAATAAAAGAAACCTTCAGGATCAGAGATGCCTTTGGATATCATTCTTGCCTGAGGTCTCCCTTTGAGGTCTTGCTATTCTAATAATATATCCATCTCATTTTGGATTCTTCTTGACATGAGTTAGTCTTGTCATCTCGCTCACTGCCCCACTGTATACCTAAAGGCTTACTTCAACACTAATTGGAATTTTTCAGTTTGTCCTGTACAGAAGTCTAGACATACAACATTCTGCTGTCACCTCCCCCATTCCTATTAGCAATCCAAGTTATTGGGCAACTTTGGAAGCCACACCTTTGGGATGTGAGTCAAATCAAACCAAATTTCCTGGTCCTGGGTTTTGTCAGATTCTTATGATCGTATGCAACTCCCCTCTCAGGCTCTGCACAGCAGCTTTTGTGTTGCACAGAAGCTGAAAGTGTGACTGGAGTCAGACTGCCTGGGTTTGAATCTTGGGTCCACCACAAATTATGCTGACTTGCACATAGGTAATAAAGGCAAGTTGCTTTACTTCTTTGGGACTCTGTGTCCACATATGTGAAGGGCAAATAATAGTACCAAACTAATGGCTCATTTCGAGAACTAAACAAATGAATGAATACAAAGCTAAGTCTTTGGCTGGCATATGGCTGTTGTTTCCCCTGCACTGTAACTATTTTATAGCATCTTTTTCTGAGTCAGCCCAAGCTAGCTGACATGGAAAGCCCCAGCGTCCCCGCCCCACTTTGTTCCCGCCCCATCACCCTGCCTCCAGTTCTTCCTGCCCTCTAAGGACACTCGCGATCTTTCCAACTGAGCCTCACAAGTAACTGGGACTATAGGCACTGCCACCACACCCAGCTCATTTTTTTGGTATTTTTTTGTAGAAACAAGGTTTTGCCATGTTGTCCAGGCAGGTCATGAACTCCTGGCCTCAAGCAGTCTGCCCGCCTCGGTCTCTTAAAGTGCTGAGATTACAGGTGTGAGCCACCACACCTGGGCCTTCAAGATTTCTTAAAACAAGGCCAGCACCCCACAAATATTTCTCCTGTTTTCATTGATTTGTTGTTAGTTCATTCATTCATTATTTTATTCATCTAGCATTTGTTGAGTGCCTACTATATGCTAAGCTCTGTAGGAATACAAAGAAGATTAAAAATAGTCCTTACCCTTGACTTACATTGGTAATTTGTTGGTAATATTAGTCATATGTTAATATGTTGTAAAGAGATACCACATAATCTAGCCTGTTGTAGACAGTCACATTAGGATTGAAATCAAAACCCTGTAGAAACATGTCCTTCAAAAGTATGTGACAAGTATATGACACAGAATTCTTTCATTCAAACATACTGTAGTTTACTGTTTTAATCTGTAACAAATAACATTCTTGTAACACTAAGAAAAGTAGTATACATCCAGGACATATAGAAAGTTTACATTATCCCTGACTCAGTTCCTCAAAAACATGGTTAGAATAAAAAATGTTTTTAAAAGTACGATAGCAACAAAAGTTTAAAACTAAAATTATTTTTAAATGATATAAAGCTAAAAAATTAAATAAAAAATAAATAAATAAATAAAATAAATAAAATGGTATAAAGCCACTAGTAACCTAACACTTTATTGATACAAGCTTTTAACAACATTGCTCTTTAACCAGTGTCTGTTGCTAATAGACATAATATACCCGCTTAGTACATAAACTCTGTATGAAAGGCATCTGTATGAATTAAGTACCATCAATCTTTTGGCATCTTAGTGTACACATCTTTAAATCAAGTGGACTTGATCAGATTATTTGTAACTTCTCTTCCAGTTTTAACATTCTTTAATTTTAGATGTTAATAATGCTTTTTCTAGAAACTGATGCAGGCATGTAGAATTTTGCATCAGTCAGCAGAGAGGAAAGAGCCTTCATATTTTTCATGAAATATGTATCTGAATCAAACATCACAAGAAGGTTGCAGCATCGAATACAGGGAGGCAGGCTCCTTGTTTTATTTCACTGTAATTCTAAACTAACACCTATCAGGGTCAAAATTGGGACCACCATTTGTAATGTTGCATTTCTGTATTTAATAGTCTTGGGAACTTCATGGCCATCCTGAACTGATAATAGGTTTGTAGGAATTGCCAGTATCTAAGAGTTTAAAATACAGTAAGTCCTCACTTAACATCCTCTGTAGATTCTTGGAAACTATGACTTTTGTGAATTGACATGTAACAAAACCAGTTTTACCAGAGGCTAATTGATATAAACAAGAGTTAAGTTCCTACCTTATATTTCTGGTCACGAAAACATCACCAAACTTCTAAATAAAGACCTAAAACATTTCTAATAGTAAAAGTTAAAGTAAGTATGAGTTATATATACATTTAAGAAAGATTAACAAAAAACAAGTACAATGGTGATTCCCCATTTTTATTGAATCAGTGAGTGATAGTAGTTGTAGTGGTGCTGTGTTAAATCAACGAATAAATGTTTGCAAAGCAAACATTGTAAGGAGCACCTCCTTCTGCCATGCAGTTCAAACACGTACAATACCCACTGTGGCAGGCTCACTGAACCCTTTTGTCCTGCATTGTTTATTGTACGTTTGTGTGATTATCGCCTGCTTTAACGCATTTTTATTTTGTAAGAATTTGTATTTATTCACTCATTTATTTTCCAACATGTTTATTCCAGGCCAGGGTTGAGGGTAGCTAGAGTCCATCCCAGCAGCTCTGCAAGCTGCAAGGTGGGAATCGACCCTGGACAGGACACCATCCCATTGCAGGGTACACTGACACACACACACACTCTCTCTCTCACTCTCTCTTTCTCTCTCACATACTCTCTTTCTCTCTCACACACACACTCTCTCACATACTCTCTCTCACATTCTCTCACACACACACACACACTCTCACATACTCTCTTTCTCTCACACACACACACCCTCTCTCTCTCTCTCTCTCTCACATACTCTCTCTCTCACACACACATACATACACATTCAGATTAGGACCATGTAGACACTCCAGTTCACCTAATATGCTCATATGCTCATCCCACACAGCGTGGAGAGAACATGCAGTCTCCACACAGAGAGTGGCCCCAACCGAGAACTGATTTTTATTCCCCTTGTTAAAGTTATGACCCAATGACATTGAACAAAACCACTGCTGTTTGAGGACCTGCTGTACTACAGCGAAGAGTTGCAGAAGTATGCGGCGCTCCTCTAGGGGACACCATCCACAGTGTGTTCTCCATGGAGGTTACATTGTGTTTATATATAATCAAGAATGAATGGCGCCCCCCACAGCTGCATCACCTGTTGAGCATAGGAGCAAACATTTCTTTTTTTCCAGAATGAACAGAGTGTTTACTACATAGTTGCTATCGACCGGCACTGCTGTACAGGCCCTGTACTTTGCCATTATTCATCACTTTCTCTTCAATAGTAACTTCTCCCCATGGATTAGAAAGCAGTTTTAGATCACAGTAAAGTCATAATCCTGAAAAATTATGAACATAAAGCCACCTTTTTCTCCATGGTTGCCTCAAGTGATGTACTGAAGTTTTACAAACAAACCCCTACCCTTCTATGAATATTGTTTTTCTAATCTCTGTTCTACTCTTTATTTATGGTTTTTATTGTTTTTCTTTTTGTTTTTTTTTAAGACACAGGTTCTTGCTCTGTCACCCAGGCTGGTGTGCAGTTGTGCAGTCATAGCTGTCACTGCAGCCTCAACCTCCTGGGCTCAAGTAGTCCTCTTGCCTCGGCCTCCCAAGTAGCTGGGATTACATTCACTCACCACCACACCCAGCTAATTTTTTATTTTTTGGCAGAGGCAGGGTCTCGCTATGTTGCACAGGCTGGTCTCAAACTCCTGGCCTCAAGCAGTTCTCCCACCTCGACTTCCCAAAGTGCTGGGATTACAGGTTCAAGCCAGCTGCAGTCAGTCTGCTCTTTATTTAAATGTTTGCCATGATGATACATTTCTCTTAAGAAAACTTCATAATTTACATATGTAGATTTAAGACTACTTTCCAGTCTTTAATGTTGTCTATTTCTGAACTAGAAGATGGTATTTTGAGATGTTTTGGCAAGTGCCCGTATTTCAGGAGAATTTCAGTGTTATCAGAATAAGTTATTTTCATGCTGTCATTTCTCTGATAATATGGCAGTCTTCATGACAGTGGAGGAGTAGGTAACAAGAACATTGATGCATTTATTTAGCAAATGTTGTGGAATACCCACTCTGTACTAAATACCACGGTAGTCCCTATACAGCGTGCCTAAAGATACCAGGGCCTGGGCCTAGAGCTCCCTCTGTTGGGAAGCTGCATGTAGATGGGCCAGAGCATAGCATGCAGGGGAATGTTCCCAGTTCAGGGCAGCACTAGGGCATCCCACTCTAGGAGGCATAGCCAGTCTCCTTCTAATGAATGTCCTGTATTTTTATTTAAATGCACCAGCCTTTCTTTGAAATTCCCTTCCATTGCAAAGCAGAGGTAGATTACAGACTAGTTTTTATCACGTTGTTTAAACTTGAATGGAGACACAACAGTTTTCTTTAAAGGTGAAGCAGCACATTCTAGATCAACATCTATGGAAAAACTCCTTTTTTTTTTTTTTTTTTTTTTTGAGACAGAGTCTTGCTCTGTCGCCCAGGCTGGAAAAACTCCTTCTTTATTGCAGGACCAGAAAAATAAAGGCACCAGGGTGCTCAGGCTCCAAAATTTCAAGGAATTTAATCCCAAGGGATATTGACTGACTCTGGGAAGTTTTCAGGGTGTTTTTAATTCATCTGTTTCCCAACATAATCCATTTGTGGTCATGACCTAAAAATTCTTGTGACAGAAAAATGGGTTCACAATTTAGATCTCTGTGTTAGAGAAACATAGCTAATAACGTCTTCTTTTTTCACCATTCCCTTAATAATGGGGAATGAAAAATTATGACCTTTCGAGTCATATAATTACAAATTTCTAAATGAACCATTTAGAATTTCTCTTCTAAGGATGCAAATTAGTAATCAGTTGCTTTGCAGTGTAATACAGGCCCATGAGGTTATATTTATATGTGTAATAAAAGGTTTATGATAATGACAGAGTAGAAAATTACACCATAAATCACATTTTCCTTCTTAAAAGATAGCAAATTAAATATGCAAATATTGCCAACTAAGATTCACAAAAGACGCTATCTTGAAATATTTATGTAAAACACGGACCCATTTCACCTATTCATTGTAGTTAAGGTTTAATTTTAGATTATAAGTGTGTTTTGAGGGGAGAGATGCATTCTGTTTTTCCCAGTGACTTATGTGTTATTACAGTATTCATGCTTAAAGGATGTCCAGATAAAATAAAAATGTGTTCATTATTCCAATAATAGACTCCGCTTCCCATTTCACCAGTCCATGTAGAACAATATTCAAATATTGCCATACTTTGGCCATCACCATATTAACTTCCCTTCTTTAAATTTGATTGTCTTTCAAATTCTACATTTAATTCACACAGATCTCAGCTTGCTTAATTTATATAATAAAGCATGCTTTTTTTTTAACCTTAAACATTTCTATTTCCCTTTTCTCTGGTAAGCCTTATGTAACCTTTTAAAATCGTTTTGGAAGACTTCTATTAGGCTAATAACTTCAGTAATGTTGCTAGTCACCATTGCTACTTTCGTTTTTTGTTCTTCTAAAATAGTGTAACTGACTAGCAGAGGACAGTTAAACATCACTCCAGGTTCTGCTAACGGGATACTTTGAACACTTCAAATAGTGGTTACTTAAACATTAATATGAGTATTTTTTTCAACACACACATTTCGTTAACTAAAAAGCCTATTATGTAAGTATATCCAAATACATGGGTATTTGTCAGCCCATAGAGAAAAAACACTGAATATTTTAATTATTAGCATGTTGTAAGAGATGTACTTTTTTTAAAGGAGTAGTAAGAAATCCCTTATGCTGCATACAATATGCAGTGTTATATGATATATATCTAACACCCATAAAGGTAATTATCATGTGAATATTTAAAAACAGGCGTTATGGGATGGGCGCAGTGACTCACACCTGTAATCCCAACACTTCGGGAACCTGAGACAGGCGGATCACTTGAGGTCAGGAGTTCAAGATGAGCCTGGCAGCATTTAGCAGAGACGGCGAAACCCCATCTCTACTAAAACTACAAAAATCAGTTGGGCGTGGTGGCGCATGCCTGTAATCCCAGATACTCGGGAGGCTGAGGTGGGAGAATCACTTAAACCCAGGAGACAGAAGTTGCAGTGAGCCAAGATCATGCCACATGCCACTGTACTCCAGTCTGAGTGACAGAGCGAGAGATTCTGTCTCAAAAAAAGAAAAAAGGACATGCATTATTATGGACATGCAACAGAAATAAAATATAATGAAAATTGGACTGTAAATTTCTAATTCCCACATAACATAAATGGTCATCAGTGGTTTAAAGTGATTTATAAAGTTCATGGAAAAATTATCTGAGTCATTAATTGTAATAGTTATCAGCCTGTTCTTCACTCAGAGCCTACCAGATTTGGGTACACTTTAGAAATCTGTGCATTTCAAAGTTGGACTTTATTTTGTTTATTACCACCAAAGCATGGAGTCATGTGATAACCATGAAATAGCACAGTCAGTGCTTTTTAATGATAACCAGGACCATGGTAGAGCTGAGAAATTGGAATCTGTGCAAGAGTGGAGGATTCGGGGACAGTATTTTAGCATCGAAGTGTTCTGCTCTGTTCGTCTTTGGAAGAAACCTGCCGTCTCTGAAACCTGCCGTCTCTGTGTCTTCACAGGCGAGGAACTGTGCTCAGAACGTAAACAAGGCTGCACCTTGGACTGTCCCTTCGGTTTCCTAACTGATACCCAAAACTGTGAGATCTGTGAGTGCCGCCCAAGGCCCAAGAAGTGCAGACCCATAATCTGTGACAAGTATTGTCCACTTGGATTGCTGTATGTATTTCTTAATTCAGAAAAGCTATTATGAAGTGCAACTTGGCGAAATGTTTCTACGCATTTTGTTTTATATGTTGTTTGTGAATTAATCTATGATGTATTGAGCCCAGAATGTCTATACTTGTTAGGTGATTCAGAAAGCGCGGAAAAGGTTGTATCTCCAAAGAAAAGAATCAGATTTAACTCTTATTTTTTATGGAGGTGGGCCAGACACACGCTTTGTGCCTGTTGTGTGAGACTTTCCCATAGGAGAGTACTTTAGACACTGCTGGCGAGATTAGGAGATGGAATTGTGAGGGCCCAGTGTTGGAAATGCTACAGCCCTTCACACCTGTCCCAGGGTCTGTCTGTGATCATTTATTTAACACATACTCTAAGATCAATTGAAGACCGGCCCCCACTCACTTGAAATATAATTCATCCTTACCTGCCATGCCTAGGTGTCTCACCTGGGAACTAGTCAGCGTTTCGTTTTTTTTCTTTATCTAGTGTTAGATTTTATGAATTTTCTTAGAGATAAGGGTCATGACTTTTGTTATTTTAATACACCTTATTGAGTCAAACTCCATGAGAATCTAGATTATTCCGGTGGGGGAGGGCAGAAATAGACACTTCATATTTGTTTCTTTAGTGTTTGTATAAGCACCTGTATCTGCCTTTATATCAAGTTGATATCTTTAGAAAAATCACCTTAATTTATATTTTTTCCTTTGCTGTCTTTCATTTCAATCTGTCTTTCCAACTTGGTATATTTATGTGAGTGTATGTGAGTGCTAGAAATTTTTTTTTTTTTTTTTTTTTTAGGCAGGATATTGCTCTGTCACCTAGGCCGTAGTGCAGTGGCACAAGCATGGCTCACTGCAGCCTCAACCTCCCAGGCTGTCAGTCCTCCCAGCTCAGCCTCAGCCTCCCAAGTAGCTGGGACTAGAGGCATGTGCCACCATGCCCAGCTAATTTTTGTATTTTTTGGTGAGATGGGGTTTCACCATATTTCCCAGGCTGATCTGGAACTCCTGGCTCAAGCAATCAGCCTGCCTCGGCCTTCCAAAGTGCTGGATTACAGGCATGAGCCACTGTGCCCAGCCTAGTACTAGTAATTATAAGGGACTTAGACCCGTCATCTCTTCTCATCTTCTGTCAGTCATCCTTTTCATTCTTCCTTTAAAAATTCTAGTTTAGGGAGAGGTCTTCTTTCTAATTTTCATTGGATAATTAAATTGGAAACATTGTTCCTTAAAATTCCCCAGATAAAATAATGAATCATCATCATTCTTAATCCTAAAATATGAATATGATGCCAATAAGAGTATTATTTCTTAACCTAACTGCTAATATAAAATGAAGTAGTATTACCACAATAGTAGCTGCAACCACTTGCTACAGTATCATGACAGTTCAGAATCAAGGCTTTGTTCAAATCCAACCGTCATCTTGGAGAAAAGTCTCTTAGATGATTGTGAATTTCACTTTGTATTCCTGCCGGCACATTCAGGGAGGACCCAGTTGGACACCTTGGACAACTGAATATTATACTGGCTAGAACACATGTTTTAAGGACACATACCAAAAGAGAATTCCTGGCCAGACACCACGTGGGAGTGTCAAGATGAAGGCAGCAGTTGGTGCCCCTTTTATGTAACCTTCTGACTAAAGAATTACTTTATGCATGCAGCAGATACTTCCAGAAAGGAAGGAGGGAGGGATAGATGGATGGATGGATCAGTACGTGGGTGGGAGGGTGGGTGGGTGTGTGGATGGATGGATGGATGGATGGATGGATGGAGAAACAAATGAATAAACAGATAAACCAACAAAATCTCCTTCACTTTCCTATTCATGGAGTTTCACATTCATCTTTTTACTGTGGTGTACCACTCTCCCTAATTAAATCAACAGTCATGTCATTGGGATTCTGAGAGCCACGTCCTAGAAGCGCACAAGTGCTTGGGCAACTCTCAGCCTTGGTCATGAGTGAGTGGTGGTCATGGCCACAGGGTGCTAATTACCCATACCCCAGGAGTCTTTGAGAGCAAAAGTCAAGTCATTCTGTTTAATAGCAATATCACTTTATTGACCCTTGGTCTGAGTGCTTGGGCATCATTTGAGACATTTTGATTTTCTGACCTCTGACAAAATTTTAATTACCCAGGAAGAATAAGCACGGCTGTGACATCTGCCGTTGTAAGAAATGTCCAGAGCTGTCATGCAGTAAGATCTGCCCCTTGGGTTTCCAGCAGGACAGTCACGGCTGTCTTATCTGCAAGTGCAGAGGTAAGTGTGTACACATGGCCCTTCCCCCTCAAAGCAGCCAGGGGCACCAAAACAAAGAACAGAAGGACACCCTGTAAATGAAATGGTTTCGGTGATTGCTGCCTATTCTGACACTCTGTGGGACTGTCCCACAGGACTCCATTTTCCTTTCATTTTTATGAAGTAAAAGCTTAGACTAGAATGTAAAGTAAGCACATGATGGACAAGCACATTGACTAAATTAATCACTTCCTAGCTCTTTTTACTCGTATCAGGAACTTTAGCCTAAAGCACAATTATCTCAACCTCTATAGAGCCTCTCTCTGTTCAGGAGTAAGATCCATAAAATTGCAACAGTAAATATCCCCATTTCAAAGTTCTAGAGGGTGGGTATAGCTCAAAAGTTAGCTCCTGTATTTCCAGATAACAGTTTTCCATGAGAATTTAGGCTTTGGCTGAATAAGCACATGCCAGCCCACAGCTGTGAATAAGCACAGAGCCCAGGTATCCCTGCTGCTTGAGGCTTCTCCAGGGAGATTCCTGAAGCCACTGAGCATGCGCCCTGACCGCCGTTTCTGCCCTTACCCCAGCTCCACCCCTGCTGCCTGTCCTGTATGTTGTAGTTGTCAGCATGATCCACAGATTAAACTATAAAAGATTCCTAAACTTTGTTTTATGATTTTTCAAAACTGGACAGTTACCACCTTAATGGTGTTTCTAAGGGGTTGGAGTAAACAAAAATCTAGTCACTGTTTTAATTGTTCTGCTGAACAAACTCTGTTATTTGCAAGGGGCCCAGGATGTCCTCATTGGTTGAAGCTTCTAGAATGATTATTCTGAATACATTCAACATATGTGTAACATTTGTTATAAAATCAGTGCTTGTTTATTGTATAAAATATGAGAAAGTAAAGTAGAAGAAATAAAAAATCAGCGATCATCCTACCAATTGGAGAGAAACTATTTGCAGGTTTTTTCCTCTTTTTTCAAAATTGAGAGCATATTGACTTAAATTCTTTTCATGAACATGTCCCATGTCACAAACTATCCTGTGTAGACATAATTGTTGGTGGCCAGGGTCCAGTCCATGTGCAGACTCCGCAGGCTGTTTCTCCTGTGCAGTAGCCACTTCTTTACCAGGCTGCCTTCTGTCTGTCCAGAGGTCTCTGCTTCAGCTGGGCCACCCATCCTGTCAGGCACTTGTCTCACCGTGGATGGTCATCATCATAAAAATGAGGAGAGCTGGCATGATGGGTGCCGGGAATGCTACTGTCTCAATGGACGGGAAATGTGTGCCCTGATCACCTGCCCGGTGCCTGCCTGTGGCAACCCCACCATTCACCCTGGACAGTGCTGCCCATCATGTGCAGGTAAAAGCTGGCTGCCATCTGTGTGCTCCATAAGCAAATGACTTCTGCCTTGCAGGGGCCTAGACACATTTGTAACTCTGGGGAGGTTGGAGGGGACGACCCCTGGAACACTTTTCAGCACTGCGTTGTTTTTGTCAACCACCACCACAGAATGGTCCGGGCACTATCAGTGAAGAACCAAAGACCAGAGAAAATTCTAACATTCTAGAAACAAGTCTCCTTTTTGAATGATTGACTTGGTTATATAAGGTCTTCGGATTACATTTTTGTAAAGGTTTGTGGGCTGATGTACTTACATTCCAGCTTTCCATTTTATTGATAGCATATTAAGTCTGAATGTCCTCATTAATTTGAGGGGATTGGTGCTAGTTTTATCCCATAAAACCTTATCCCATATAAAGTAATGTTTGAGAGGGAGAAACTTATTGTAGTCTGTGGCTATTGTTCTTTTATAAATTAGTGGACATGTGGCACTCTTGCCAAATGAAAAGATTTAGAGTTAACACACATCCAAAACCCTTAAAATCATAATCACGGTAATCAAGATAAGTTACTGGAAAGCCAGAACAGATTTGTAATTCAGGGGGGTCTGAATTATGATTGTCAATAACAGTAATTATAACCATAAACCTCATCTAGTACCTTTTATCCGAAGAGCTCAACACAGTCTTATGTCTATTATTTCCCTCTCTGTGCAGGCCACTTTGAGTTAGGGAAAACCACACTGAGGCCGTTTCTCATTTGGAAAACAGGCACAGAAAGATGGACTCTCTTACCCAGAGTAAAATAGTATGTCTGCCGAAAGGCCTGGGAAAAATGAAGTCTCTCAAATCTTGTATCAGATTTCTTTCAAAGTTAAGTCTACTGTCAGATTTTGGAGTATGATTGTTTTTCCTCTGGTCAGTCCTGGTCCTGTATCTCCCTGTGCATGAGTCCACCTGTGCAAAAGGTGTAGCTGGGAAACTGAGGCCTGGTCCTTTTGCAACAAGACTAGCCTGGGAGGGAAGTTGACCTTGTTCGCATAATGGTCGGGGAGTCAGGGAGAGGGACACTTAAGTCCCTTTCAGCTCTGAGATTCTGCACAGCTCAATAGCTACAGTATCAGAGTGACAGGCAGTTCCCATACCTTGTAGAAAACCAGATTACAATGCAGAAGAGATGACTCTCTTTATTTTGTTTTGCTTCCCTGTAGTTCAGTTAGAGGTATTCCATATCAGAACTCTTTCCTTTTTTCCCGTATTTTGCTAGTTAAATGTGAAAAACTTCTAGAGTCCCCTGCATAAGAAGGTAAATGAGGACTTTAATATGATAGAACTTTGTATTGACTCTTTGGGGAGGGAAAAGTCATGTGTTTGCATGGAGACCCCTGCTTTAATTATAGATGTGAATGCATAGAGGAGGGATTTGTACCTGGGTCTTCGCTAAACGTCCTCAATGAAGAATTCTAACAGCTAGACTGGTAGAAATGCAAAGACATTAAGAATAGATAATTGACCTAAGAACTGAAAATGAGTAGAACCAGAAAGATCTTTCTCTATTACAGTGTCGTGGAAAGTTCTTACGTAAGCACACGTGAAGTTGTTGTTAATACCTTATTGTGGGTGTGTCAACATCTGGATATACGTGTATGAAAACACATTTATGTATATGGATGTGTAGAGGTAAATTTTTTTCACAAACCTTTAGCATGTTGCCATATAAGGCTCCTTCTGAGTAGAGACTCCAGAGCTGTTGCATTCACAGACTCCTACTTTAAAGAATATTTTTCTCCCCTCTTCATTCCAAGATCAGCTGTTTTTCTTCCTGGGATACAGGAGCATCTCCTGAACTCTTCTAATGAATATTTACTAAATGATATCGTCTCTGAGATTTTCTGTCTTCCATACTCTCTACCTTTGAGTTTATCTTTTGTCTCCATGTCTCTGGCCCCTCTTGTGTTTTGCCTTGAGGCACATCATGTGGCAAAAAGGTGAGCAAGAAAGCATACCTACAAACACACACATCAGATTTCCTCTGACCACTTCCGTACATGTCAGCATTTAACAAGGCAGTAATTGTCAGTCCTCTCTAAGCCCTTTTTGAAAGCAGTAAGGGAGGCTTTTGCTATATTCATGTGTTGATACTCTTTGGGACTTTTGTTTCTCTGTAAACCACAAATGCACATTTACCATATTGTTCAGCACAGTTTTCACTGTAATCAACTTCCTCTCTGTTGTTCTTATACTGGAAAGTTGGTTACAGTTGCTTGTGAATGTAAGCATGGATTGATGAATATCAGTTTTCTGTGATAGTCCCTGGGTCTAAGTTCCAGCCTTTTTAGTAATTCCCTTGAGACGAAGCTGTATTAGAAGTTTTTACCCCCTTAACTGGAAATCAGCTCACATCACTTAATTTCATTAGTATTGTTGACTCTCATGCTAACCACCACTTTGAAAGTCATAGCCCCAATTCACTCTTAAGGAGATTTCAGCTCTGAGCATCTCTGCATATATGGACCCGTAATGGGGCGTGACTTCCACCGAGCTCCAAGCATGAGCTAGCCATGATGTCTCCAGACTATTTCTTGGCGGGATTCAACACTGTCAACACCTTCTGGAAGTGCTTGTTGTATTTGGATTACGTGACTATGGTTAATGTCTTCATACTTCTCATTTCCCCAGAAAAACTTCAGGGCAACTCCCAGCCCCTCTTCAGACATTTTCAACATTAAATTCCCTCTCTATCAGTGTCATCTCTCCAAGAGACCAAAACTACCTCTCCTCTGGGGCAGGAAATGATAGTTATCACCAGCCTTCCAGCATTTACCTCTCTTGATGATGATGTTGCCAAACACATGTTTAGTCTCAGGTGAGGGTTTTCAGACTTAATTCTACGGGAGCATTCCTGCTCAGTTTGCTGGCCGCTGGTTTAGATTGGGGTGTGGCCTGCTTGACAGCAGGATGTATTTCCAAGCATAAAAGTACTCAGGATCCCAGAAATAATAAAGCAGATAGGACATCGATCATTTGGATGTTTTATTTAATCTGGATACATATCCGTGATCCAAACAACCATAGACTTGGGTTGCAGTTTCCCTTGTCTCTCCCTGAGCTCTCAGTTTCCTCATGCGTAAAATAAGGTGACTGTAAGGAATAAATGAAATAACACATGTAAAGTGCTTAGCATGGAAATAACTGAACCATAGCAAGTATTCCGTAAATGAGAGATCTGATTTCGAGACAATCCTGCACATTCACAGAAATGCCTGAAGAGGCCCCTGTTCTCATCTCTAGAGAGGAAGTCCCCTCCCTGTAATTTAATGATCTTAATTGAATTCTCTTATTACTGTTGACGGACTCAAACCACTCGAACCTCACATCCTAATATTAGCTCTTTTGCCATTGTCTTCTGTTTCCATGCATGGAATATTTTCTTAACTATTCTCTTGATAAGAATAGAGTGAGATGCTCTTCAGAGTTCATCTTTTTTATCCCTTAAAGCAAACAGCACCAGGCTTTCAAGAGTTGGAAAGATTGAGATGAATAATGTCTTGTGTTCTGATTTTGTGTCATTCCCCAGATGACTTTGTGGTGCAGAAGCCAGAGCTCAGCACTCCCTCCATTTGCCACGCCCCTGGAGGAGAATACTTTGTGGAAGGAGAAACGTGGAACATTGACTCCTGTACTCAGTGCACCTGTCACAGCGGACGGGTGCTGTGTGAGACAGAGGTGTGCCCACCGCTGCTCTGCCAGAACCCCTCACGCACCCAGGATTCCTGCTGCCCCCAGTGTACAGGTAAGCAACGTCATGCCTCGTATATGCTTGGTGGGGAAGGATGCAGCTCTGGGTGTTGTCATTCTGTGGGACCCACAGGTCAGGATGACCCCCATGTAGGAGTGTGCCAAACCGGGTATCGCATCAGGAACAGCTATCAGCCTGCTTCCTGCATGTATTCTCTTTACCAGCCACCTATTTATGCAGTCAGTGTGCCTCATACCTGAGATAACTGTGAAACAAAAAAGGAGACTGTTTATCTTGCCATTTATTTCCTTAACCCTACATCTCAAACTCAAGGAATATACCTAAGTAGAGATAGTTCCACCGCACCAAATTAACCAAATGATTTTGTTAATGTGAAAAGTCATCTTTGTGTAACAAATGTGAAGAATAGTTATTGATAAATAATGTAAATAAAATTCTTTGAAAAATATAAGGGTGGTGAAGAGACCTTGATATATGCATAATGCCACACTCTCAAACTTGGGATGATTAGTAAGTTAATACCAAAAAGCATTAAGTAAGTAGCACTGCACATGTATAAGGAGTTCTATTATTTTCTACTTTTTATTTCTCAGATTATCTGACCTTAGCAGGTAAATGTATGGCCATGAAACTTATTAGAAGGAAATTTGTCAAGATGTTAATCAAAAGTTACTGGTTTTATATAACTTTAGTAGTACTTTTAATTAACAGTAGATGTGACTTTTTCAAAAGATATTTAAATATGAAATTACCAAGTTGACAGAACAACTAGTTTTCTTGTTGTTGCTTATTCTTCCCATATTTCAACTTAATAACCATTTACTTTCTAAACATATATTCATAGAGCATTTCTGCTCAGCAAAACATAAACCCTTGTAGTTTATTACTTTTTTTACATTGGATTATCTGGTCAGCTTGCCAGAATCTGTTGTTCCATTATTATATGCAGCATCATCAGTGTCTAAATTTTTTATAGGTATATGTTGATGGCATTTTTGGAATTGATAGATGAACTTATAGGGATAGCCACATTACTGGCTGTTGTCATCATGCACGGCAGCCCAGGTATTATCGTTTTAGTACAGAATTGTTAATCTGAGAACCTTAATTAGCACTACATCTTTTCTAGTATAAGAAATAGTTCATATGTGTTACATTTTTAGGATATGCATGACCTATCATTTCCAACTATGTTGTCATCACAATTTACTCAGATTCAAACCTTACTAATGTTTTTTGTTAATATATAGCAATGACTTTATTTACATCCCCTTGGTAGAAACCCCTTAGAGTGGTCTTTTCCTTGGTGATAATGGATTTATATCCATTTAGCTATTGAATTTACAAATATTTATGGAATGCCTGAATTGAGCTATGGGGATTCCAAGGTTAACGAAAACAGACATGACTCCTGTCCTGGAGCAATCGCCAAAAAAAGAGCCAAGCAATCCAATATTCCACATTAAGTCAATAATGATAAAGTAAGAGGTGTGCCTTGAGAGGGAGGATTCAAGAACATAGGCAATCCGGGAAACTAAAGCAGCAAATACCCCTAGTGCTGTTTGTGTTAGGATCTGAGTGATGAACTTAGGGGTTGACTAAGGGAGTGGCACTGGGGGAGGAAATGCCTCCAGGACCACTGGCCCAAATTCATTGATGGGACACCTTACTGAACTCAGAGTTTCAATCCATACAGAGAAGGAGAGCTATGTGGAGATGGAACCTCTGAGTATGCTAATGTGGGTGGCATGTGCAGAGGCCCAGGAGTTCTAGCCAAGCAAGGCGGTGGTATTCCTGCATCCCTTTCCATCTTTCCAAAGAACAGGCAGCCCCTCACGTGCCTGGCTTTGACTTCTCATTCATTGACTTAGGCCTGGATTTTTTTCTTTACCTATAATTAATGGATGTTTCTGGACTTGCTCATTCACAGTTGTATTGAGATACAAAAAAATAAAAAGCTTTAAAACTCAAATTATCAATTTCTTCCCATCACAGTAGTTCTCAACAGTGGCATTGATAAGCGGCATATTACACATATAGAAAAATACCATCTCTAATCTTAGGACACTTGCATTCTAAAATGGCCCAAAAGGCATAGCTCCACAGTGTGATAACAGCTTACGAAGGGTCGTATCCCTCATGCTGCTTCCATCTGTGGGATGCCCTGTCATTTCCTCTCTTCAGCTTTCCCTCTTCTCTGGCCTGGTTTAAAGCAAGGTCTGGTAAGGAAATGAGGAAAGACTGCACATCACTGCAAGTGAAGCTTATTTCACTAGCATACAAAAGGGAGAGGGTAAAATAGCACTTGTTTCTTTCCATAATGTTCAAAATTTTCTTTCCTTTATTTTTAGAGTTGGAAAAAAGCATGGCAGAGAAGGGAGAGGGAGGTAGAAAATAAAAAGAATAAAGGAACACCAGTGAAAACACTGGTAAAGATCAAATAAAGGAGTAAACATTTGGAAACAGAAGTGTAAAGAAGGGGGCCTAGAGCAGGAAAAATGAGAAAAGAGGCTCAAAGAAGGGAGATGCTATGGGTAAGATTCCAAAAAACAGTGTCGATCAGGGTTTGATCAGGAACCTCCTGCCTGGTGGAAGGAAACCTGCAGACTGCCTCAGCTCCAGCGCTCATGCCATCACTGCCAGCATATGCTGATGCCCTCTGGGTTCTTTCCAGGCCTCGGTGAGAGCCCTGCAGATTCCAGGCTATTCACTTCACTGTCATTCCATAGCTTCCTCACTGCTGTTCCTGCTTCCTCTTTTCAGTTTTTAGACACAAAGTTGGAAATGCTTGCATGAGCTAAGTTAACGTAAGTCACAAAAACCTCACGGAGATTTGCAAGGTCTATTGTGAACAAGAGGGTATTGTCCTTATTTCTAGCCAAAGCAGAAGTTAGCACTGGTCAGTCTCTGAGGAAGAAATTATCCCTAGACATAGGTAACCACAAAAAGGTCATTGAGAAAGTCATCCTGTCTTGCCATCTCTAACCTATGTGGATGGGATCTGTGGAATCATATCTGAAATTGGACCTGGAGTACATATGGAGCCATGGAACAAATGGCTGTTCTTCAACTTATGCCTGCTGCCTTTGGGACTAGTCATAGGAGATACGGTTACCCAGTTTAAAGGAGAGGGTATGGGCCGATCCCATTATGCTGGATTCTCTGTCTTTCGGAGAAGGTCCACAATGAAGTAACTGCCTTGGTCCTCAAAAAGGCCCTTCTGGTCACATCCTACTTACTGGCTGTAGGGTATATTCATGAGGTGGATAGAAGGAAAAAGTGACACGTAGAGCTTCTGGATCATGTGCTAACTACATGTCTCAGTTGTTTCTGGTTCTTGGCTAAAAATAAGAGTTCATGAAGTTGGTTCTGGGAAGAACAGACAACTCTTTCGATTGTGGATGCATTGAGAAAATGTGGCCCTCTTAGAGGTTTGCTAGGTAGGGTTGTCATGGCTGTGTCTAGACTCTTGAGTGGTGAAGTTGATTGGAAGTGCTCTCTTATCAGTGGGATTATGACATTTCTAAACTAGAAACCACACCCACTTACATTTTCCTTTCTGATATCTCAGTCATATTGCTGCCTGAAGTTAGTTTTCATTGATTTTAGTGGAAACCAATGCCCAAAGTGATATCTGGATTTTCTGGTGACATTTTCTGTTGCAAGTTGTAAATAGATCTGGGGACTTTCAGGTCTCAGTCTTTAAATAGCAAAGAAACAGATGATTTGCACATGATTTCTCTGTGGTTGCATCCTTATGAGTGATTGAGATTTCTTATCTTTCAGCCATTAATGTGAATTCCTGAGCATTGGAATGGTGCACATAGGTGGGTTTTGGTAGTCTGGTACAATGAAAATTTGTCTGAATATTGATTGGTCAAAACTGCATGTGGCCGCAAGTAAGAAAAAACCCAGCTACAAATTTTAAGTAAATAGAGGTTTATTTTACATATATGACAAGACATTTGGAGGCAGATGTTTATCAGCATTGATTCAGTGCCTCATTGGGGTCAAGGCCTTTCTCTTCTGATAGGGGTGTCACAGCCGTGATCAACACACTCCTATCAAGGCAGGAAGAATGTGGAAGGATGATGGCAGAACATATCTACCCTTCTTTGAAGAAAGTGAAAGCTTCCCCTGAAATCCCCTTGTTAGCCATTACGTCCCATTAGCTACAGCTAGATGATGGGGCCACCCCCATTTCAAGGGAGCCTAGGAAAGCAGGGAACAGGATTGTCCCATTTACTTACATGCATTGTAATCGAAGTCCTGGGACTACCCCAAAGAAAACCAGGATTGCATTAAGCTAATGAAGAAAGAGTGGATGTTGTGTAAGCAACTAACAGAATAACTGTGACACCTCTTTTTTGATCTTTGTTATTTTTAAAAATTTAAGACCCTTCCTGAATCAGCCTTTCTGATTTGTTACTGTGTCGTTTATTCAAGGAGGCACCCAAAGCCATCATGACTGGGTGTGCTGTGAAACACACTATGTTGCATAGTTGCTGGCCAACAGCAGCATCTTTGCTGACCTATATGTTCATTTTTCCAGATCAACCTTTTCGGCCTTCCTTATCCCGGAATAACAGCGTACCTAATTACTGCAAAAATGATGAAGGGGATATATTCCTGGCAGCTGAGTCCTGGAAGCCTGATGTTTGTACCAGCTGCATTTGCATCGATAGCGTAATTAGCTGTTTCTCTGAGTCCTGCCCTTCCGTATCCTGCGAAAGACCTGTCTTGAGAAAAGGCCAGTGTTGTCCCTACTGCATAGGTAAGACCAAGAAAAAAACATCTTTCAACTGTTTTTTTTCCTGCTTGACATGTCACACAGACCCAGTGTAGCAACACTGAGCAGAAGAGAGGTATGGAAGATGTACTCCCAAGAGGAGGTGCCTTAAGAATAAAGAAATGAGGCCAGGCGCGGTGGCTCACGCCTGTTATCCCAGCACTTTGGGAGGCCAAGGTGGATGGATCACTTGAGGTCAGGAGTTCAAGACTAGCCTGGCCAAAATGGTGAGGCCCCGTCTCTACCAAAAATACAACAATTAGCTGGGTGTGGTGGCACACACCTGTAATCCCAGCTACTCCAGAGGCTGAGGCAGGAGAATCACTTGAACACGGGAGGCGGAGGTTACAGTGAGCCAAGATTGTACCACTGCACTCCAGCCTGAGTGACAGAGCAAGACTCCATCTCAAAAAAAAAAAAAAGAAAGAAGAAGAAGAAAGAAATGTTCTCTGAGAATGTCATAACGTTATAGCACTGTCGTGTTCTATCGGGCTCCTTTGCCAGTTCAGGGTTTTCAATTTCAGAACTCTTTCTCCAGCCTATTTTTTACAGTGTTTTGTTTTTTTTGTTTTGTTTTGTTTTTTTTATAGACAGAGTCTCACTCTGTCACCCAGGCTGGAGTGCAGTGGCTCAATCTCAGCTGGCTGCAACCTCCGCCTCCTGGGTTCAAGCAATTCTCCTGCCTCAGCCTCCCTAGTAGCTGGGATTACAGGTGCCTGCCACCTCGCCTAGCTAATTTTTGTATTTTAGTAGAGATGAGGACAGTGGTGTTTTTTCCCAGATAGAAACACCATGTCTCATATTAGAGTCCACTTAGTTTATAAAGCTTGCTGCTGCCTTGAGATCAACTAAATATGACATATTAATTTAATCTCCCCGTTGTTCCTGTCTTCTGGCACTTAATGGATTCTGTTTCAGCCACGTGGTTGTCCCTGTCAATGGCTAGGCACACAGAGTGAGGCCTGAGTAACTCTAGAGCCCTCTCCTTCTTGTGACCCATGGTGGTGATGCATCTTTGTGAGCAGAGAATCTATGTATATTAGCACCTAACATTTGGGCCAAAACTAGTCCTATGGACATAAGCCAGATGCTGTTCTGAGGCCCAAAAGGTGAGACAGCTGGCAGTTCTATCAAGGACAGCCCCTGTTCCCTAGGCTTTCACTCTCTTTTAATGCTTTTGTATCCAGTAAAGCTCAAAGTCAAATGAAAGACGGTGACGTGTTTCAATCAGATAGTGAACCTATAATCAGAGTAGCAAATGAAAAATTTTACAGTCTGTACTAATCACACATATTGTACATTTATTGTTGGCGATTTTGCATGTTTTCTAAACACAAGTCATTGCATATATCTGGAGTGATAGATGGGGAATAAAGGAGATCTGGCTACAGAATTTTGTGGCATTTCCCATAGATAAGCTGAGGAATGGTGGCCGTAACTCAAGCTCATGAGGACATCTCCCTGTCCTTGTCTTGGAACCTCTGGCCACTAGACAGGGCCGCTCTGAGTCTTTTACTCTGCTTGTTGGTATATGAGATGGAAATAGCTGTTCTTAGGAATTTTACACAGATTTTCTTACTGTAATGGTCAAAGAGTAATAGAAGTTCTGTTTTAAAAGCTAGATGGCCAAAGAGTAATAAAAGTGTCTGTTTTAAAAGCTAGACCCTCTTTTAATAGTTACCATCCATATAATTTATTCTTCAAACCATGGTGCTTTTGAGAGTGAAAAGGGGGCTGTTAATAATTCTGATGGGACAATAGTCATAGATCAGGAGTGTCCCAAGCAAACTGGATATGTGGTAGCCCTGCATTTTAACACCAGCTTCTCTGTGCTGCCCGTAAGCTTTCTAGCTTCTAAGTAGAGCCAAAAATGTATCAAGGCATATATCCAATTTAGTGCTACTTACTTTTCAAAGAGCTGATCAAAATTCATGCAACAAAATGGCACTACATTTGGTGAGATCTAAATGAAAGCTACAACTAGGCTACTATTTAAGGCTGGGTAAGGGGGAAATATAGCCAATATCCCCATAGTTATATATCAAAACTTTTTTCTTTTAGCTTTTTAAGTTCAGAGGTACAAGTGCAGTAAAACTTCCATACTAAAGGAAATGGTTCACAAGTCAATCAGGGATACTTGTGTCATACTTGGGAAACCAGGGACCTGGAGGTCTGAGAATTCCATGTTACCTTCAGAGGAAAAACCTAACAGCAGATCTCTCACGTGTTGAAAATTCTCAGATTGTTTTGTGTAAATTTATTGTTGTGTTTTGCTACCTAATTGGTAAATTCGTAATTAGTAAATTATTCAACTAGTAAATTTGTTTTCATATGATAGATAATCATCTCTCACAAAACCAATTTAAATTCAAATGTATGAAGAGAAAATTCAAAATTATGAATAGAAACTTTCAAATCATAATATTCTTTAGTCTTTTTTTATTTTTTATTTTTTGCCTTCCTACTTTCTATTCCAATTCCTGCATCATTTAGATTATACATTCTTCATTGGTGTAGGAAAAAAAGGACCAGTTTGGCTCAAATTTGTGATTTTGATTTTAAGTTGGAGTGCAGCACTTTTGCTAAATTGTAGTTCATATGAGCTCATAGTGGTATAGTGGACATTTTGATTCTGATCTATCTATCTCCACAACTCCCCTCCCCCTCCCAAACTGATGCATGTGTAATTTTATCATACCTATGACTTACCTTCAGGGGACCATGTTGGGGAGACTTAACGTTTAATGAACTACAACCGTGTGCCTTATTCACTCGTTCATCTTAATAATTTATATGTGGTGTTGTGTTATTGAAATAGTCATTAAGCTCTCTTCTGTCTGCATCATATTTACTTTACAAGTAGCCTTGTTAGATAGGCGTTCATCCTTTCTCTTCTATCCCTGCTATGTCTAAACCTACGAAGTCAAGTTCACGACTATGACATAGGGATTTCCTGTCTGACTCTCCAGTTTGCATTTGGGCTTGTTCTCTTATCAACTAAGAGGTCCTGACTTCCAGGACCTCTATATAAGGGTCCTTATATAAGGGTGCCAAGCCTGGCCAGCACAAGCCACCCAAAGGCAGTTGCCAGCTGTGCTTCATTGGCAGAGCCTTTATCACCATCCAGAGATCACTGAGCAAAGGAAAAACATGGAAACATGGTCAGGCGGTGTGTCTTAAAGCACCCAGTTGTTTGTCCAGTGGGCACCAAAGACCAGTGCTTGCGTTGTTTCCTGTTTTAGGCTTTCTCAGTTTTAACCCAGATAATCATCTATTCTCAGGATCTTGTGTATCTCGCTGTTAGAATGTACAGACTGTCTCACCCCAGCCTACAGTGCTGACCTCACCTTGGCTGTAAGGCTCTTCCGTGGATGAATGTTCTCCCTAATGAGTCAAATACAGATCTCTAAAAACCTCAAACTCACAATTAAGGGACCTCTTTTATTAGTGATCAAAAAAAAAGTTTGCATGTGAAGTATCCTTTGTTCCTACTGTAAGAAAAATGAAAAGTGGTGATTCTACCAAAAGTAGTTTTCTGACTACAAGTATTTGTGTTCCTTTTGTTAAATTATCAACTCACTAATGTGCAATGATAATGCTTCTCTTTTGATGTGTGAAGGCCTCATATTATGTGTGCTAATTTAATAGGATATGTAATATAGACATAATTAATAGGATTGATGATTAATTCTGAAAAGTGAACAGCTTTGTCTAGTTTCTTATAATACCCATCATTAGGGAATTCATTCTTCTGCTAGAAAGAAACGAAGTAGTAATTACCCATTCATTTTAATGGAACATCTTCTGATTCCCTAATTGTTTTGTACTTTGGCTTTCTATGTAAATACATTCAAACTTAGATTTTATTCTCATAAGCTGACTATAATGAAGACTTAAAGGATGAAGAACAAGAATCAAAAGTTGACAAGTATGAATCAGGTGGAGATAAAAGGTCTGAGGGAATTCTAATGGGTGAAAAGACATTTGATATGTGGTTCCTTGTAAACAGCAGATGCCTCTGTTAGGACATGCTTAGCCATGCAAGAGTGTACTGGTTTCTTTTTTTTTTTTTTTTTTTTTTTGAGACTCGCTCTGTTGCCCAGGCTGGAGTGCATGGCCGGATCTCAGCTTACTGCAAGCTCTGCCTCCCGGGTTCACGCCATTCTCCTGCCTCAGCCTCCCGAGTAGCTGGGACTACAGGCGCCTGCCTCCTCGCCCGGCTAGTTTTTTCTATTTTTTAGTAGAGACGGGGTTTCACCGTGTAGGCCAGGATGGTCTCGATCTCCTGACCTTGTGATCCGCCCGTCTCGGCCTCCCAAAGTGCTGGGATTACAGACTTGAGCCTCCGCGCCCGGCGAGTGTACTGGTTTCTAAAGCATCCCGTGGCCATTTCAGTGATTACATGTTATATGCCTTTCTCAAACCTTGCTAGAGCAAAAATTATTTCAGTGCTTCAATGAAGTCTTTATTTCATGACTTCAAGGAGGATAGCAGACAAGTACATTAGCAGCCCTTACACCACACCACTCATGTGCCTGTGGGAATATTCATATCCCCATATGAGCCCTGACCACATCACCCTTGCTCTGATGTTCATGTTGGTGATGCTTCTGCCCATACTGAGTACCAGACTCTGGCAGCTTCTGGAGGGGGAGCCATGAGTCTTTCAGTAGAACCTCCCTGTGTCCAGGGGTCAGTCATTCCTGGTCAGATATTACAAAGAAAGAGTACGACTTTGATGATAAAGTCTATCTTAAGTTAATTTCCAGGATTTTCAGGCCCAGTTCACTGCTGCATCATACCTGTTGGCTTTGGAAATCAAGATGCTCAGGTATGTCCCCCAATTAGCCCACTCTAGGTGATCAGGACTGATGTTGAATAAATAGCTTGTGTGTTGGCCAAGTCTTAAGTGTTAGTAGGTAGAACATTATTTTGAAAATTATGACTTGGCAAGTATTTGTAACTGTATTATTTTAGAAGATATTTCAAGGTCAGATTTTTAAAGTCATTTGTTGGCTAGAAATTATTAGAAATTATTGAGTCAGTGTATCTTTCTCACTTCAGAAATTCGGGATGATAGTTTGTGTTTGTTATATATAATATAAATATTTATTTACTTATTTGTACATTATATAAAATAAATACAAGTATATATGTGGCTCATAACTTCCATGTGAACTAAGTTGAAATGTTCTGATTACATGCCTTCTAATCATCTAGTATCATTGAAGTGTTTTTAAGTGTCATATATCTTTAAGGATCTGTGAAAATGAGTTCTATTATAGGTAGATGGTACACGAAAAATTTCTAACAGGTTGTATTAATACCTCTGTATGATTAGAAGTTGTCTATTCTTATATTTATGTATTTACTAATATTTGAAGTGGGACTTTCACATGGAGCTGGCCTAGCTTGTGTTGTACCTGTATTTCTTCTCAATTGGCTGTAATACTGTCACTGTATAGTACTCTTCTCCATAGTGATCTTCAACTAGCAAGTGATTAAATAATCTTTAACCTTAGTAGGGAAATGTCTATACCTTATATCAAGTCAATCTATTATACATTATTCCTTTTGCTTAGATTCTGTTTGTTTAAACGTAACTCTGCTAAACTGGTATCTTAAGAGATATATAGCGTCTCTTTGGAACATCTGTTGATCATTGTGTATTTAATTCAGCCCAAGAGTCAAATATAGTAAATATTTAATTCAGGCATCTTTAAGCTATACAACCCATGAAACTTAATGTTATGCATTTTGAAACCATAATGATACAATACTGCCCACCTTCTTTGGAACATTTTTCACTGCTGCGTCTCCAGTGTATTTTCTTAAAATTAAAAGCTTCTGCACATTGGAAAGAGAACTTCCCTTGGAACCAGAGCATTATAATCACAGCTCTGTCACATTCTAGCTTTATGTCTTGATGATCTGATGTAACCCTAGTTCAGTTTCCTCATCTATAAGATGGCAGTAATAATATTGTCCTGTGCTTCACAAAAGTGCCAAGAAAATTAAATGACATAACGTCCATGTGCAAAAATACTTTATAAACAGTAAACACAATTTAAGTGTAGATAAATTCAGTAGAATTGCTGCTCTTGTAACACAGATTGCAGCTGATCTGAGTAACGTTATCAAATCAATTCTAGTATCTCACTGTTAAATGTAGCAGCTGGCTTTCTACAAGAGAAATGCCTGGATATAACATCTCAGTGATGAGCTTTTGAAGGCCAAGAATATCTTAGATAATGCTTCGGCAGTGTACCTCATCCTGCCTACTCTCACCTTAAAAAGCCCATGCCCCTTTGGTCACTCCATTGCAACCCAGGTAGAAACAGTGTGCTTTCTGTAGCTCAGCTGTGTTGTGACAGTGCCTTGCCCACAAACCGCACTGTTCTTTCATACCTCTAGACATTATCAGAAGTGAGAAAATAGGGCTCATTTATTTTTGTTTATGTTGAGAGGCTAGTCCCATTTGAAGAGTCTGAACTTACTGTGCATGATCCACTGTGATTCCTGGGAACAGAGTACGTGGCATTGATCATCAGGGCACACCCTCATAGGGAGGAGACGTATACCTCCTGCACATTCTTCAGAGCCGTCAGTTGCCGTGGCCCTACACCGAGGCCCAGGTTGTCACAGTTAGTGCTAAAAAGATTGAAACGAAAGATGAGAGGTGTGATTTAAAAGAAGGGGAAACAGGATGATTGTGTATTGTTTAGAGAGTGTAAGAATGAAAACATTCTGGTTGTCGTGCACCACGCTAACTTTGGAACTGGTCTAAAGTTATCACAACAAAAATAAGCAATGTTTGATTTCGGTTTGTTTGGGTCTCACCCTATGCCCTGGGAAGCAACTGATCTTGCTTCTTCCGCAAGCAGCTTCCTCTTCTCACTTCGGTATCCTTTCCAGGCCTCCGGCTGTGTAAACAGAAATTCAAGTTGTTCTGGTTAACTTAGGGAAAACCCCTAAGCCGCGTAGTCTTGAGGTGTGCTCCAGCCCCACATTCTGAATTTAAAGAGCTCTGCTACACGGAAGGGAGGCTGCACTGCTATTTCCAGAGAGATCCAACAGCTTCTGCCTTTCTCTTGTTTCGGTCCAGGAGGCCAAACCTGATTTTGTACCCTGTAGTGGTCAAGGATATGGGGGAAGACCCCTATCACAGAGGGCCCACCCTCTGGAGGCCGCTGGCAGAGTCTTCTTAACAGGGCTTGGACTGTGACCAGATAAAACATCTTTCATAGGTACAGAAACTGGCCAGTCTGGAAGGTCCAATGGCTTCTACGTTAAGGTTTTCTTAACAAGATGGTATGCCCCAACTTTTACATAGATTGCTTCTTTTAAGCCCTAAAAGAAGTTGTATTTCTTCCTCCGTATTTGGGCCACCTTGATCTTTAGTTGTTTCTGCCTGCCTTTTAACATGACATTTTTACATATCCAAAATGATATCTGTGAATAATGTCCAGGTACCTGTAGACGCATCTTGGACTGTAGGCCCTACTATGACATGAGACCACATTTAAAGTTGAAAATAAAATGTTTCCTTCAACTACTATCCATGAACTGCTTAATCAACCCATAACAAATGCTAACACAAGGGGTGGTAAGCCCTATTACTGAAAAATTGTGTCCTCTTTGCATGCACTGGTTCTCAGCCAAAAGTGACTGTGTTTACTAATTTGGTGAGATTTCTTTTTGTAGAACTGGGACTTAGAAGCCTGAGCAATCACCTCTTTCTTTCTAGTATGTTGAAGAAATCTGATAGGCTCTTTTAACCTTTATAAATACACTTGCACTTCCTATCCTAAGAAATAAATGAAATAAAATAAAACAAAAATGGAATTCTAAGAAAAGCCTTAAAGCTGTGGCCAAATCTGCTTTCCACAGCAGTTAAGGTTGAGGCAGTATGGAGAGGTAGGAGTCAGCTGACATGACAGCATTTACCTAATTTTTTTTTTTTAAACAAAGATGGATTAAGATCAGATTTTTTTATTGGAAGCTAAAAGTTATAAAGTAAATACTCAAAGATTTAATTAAATCAGTAAGCATGTGTTGCATTTTTAACCAGAATTCTTTAATCATTTCCTGACAGAATTACTATGTATTAGATCTCTGCCTCATTGAAATTGTCTAGGCACCCTGCATCTGTTTTTAGCAAGACTTCAGTTGAGTTCCATCTTTTTATTCTTGTACAGTCTGTAAAGGCCTGGTGAGTCAACGTATTGAAAATCAGTCATCATCTTCTGTCTAGGAGTTCTTAGTGGCCTGTACATTATTTTCTCGGATTCCTGCATCATTACAATTTTCATGTGTTTTAAGTCTCTTCTTTATGCTTTTTAAAAAAACAAGTGAAGCCAGTTTCTCAAACAGGAGGTGTTCACATTCCATTTATTCTCCAAGTGTGGAGTTGGTGCCCAGCATGTGACTGACAATACAGAATTGAAAAGCACATGACAAGCCAGGGATTTCAGGGTCTTGTTAGAAAGTGAAATGGAAGTGGTATTTTATTCCTTTGTGGCTTAGAGAGGGCTGTAATGCATTGTTACAGGTATAAACTAACATTTTAGAAGTACTTCCCCTATTCTTGCCCAGGTCAGCTATGTCATTGGTAGTACGTGGCTGCCTTTTCTGCCACTCCCTTTTCTAAATCTTATGTTACCCATAGTATACATGGCCCCCTTTGTATGCCTGCCTAAATGACTTCACTAAAGTTTTCTGTAAATCCCTCAAACCTCAAACTTAAGAACCCAAACTGAAATCTCTTAGCAGGACCAGCTGTCTGTGCGTCTTTTCCAGACACTGGGCTCATCCATTTGGATATGGACTCCCACAAAGCTGACAAGACCCTGTGGGTGCAGGAGCATCTCCTGAGGACCAAGGCTTTGAATGCCTCGTTCACGTCGGCATCCCCAACACTTAGGGTGACACTCAGAGGGTCTTCATCTCAATGTGTGGAAAGAACAAATGCCCCCGTTATAGTCCTGTGTTGGCTTGTTTTGCGGTGAGACTTATTCTGAGATTAAGAGCTGCATTTAGCTTCTTGGCCACCAGGATCCCAGAGTAAATTACTTTTCAGGACTCTAAATAGTACGCAGGAGATTTGAAAGAACTGATGCAATTTCTAAAGCAGCCTGACTTCCTCCCAGGAAGTTACTCCCACACCAAGGCTCTGACTTCATGACCACCAGATTTAGAAATTGAAGTATCTATGTAAGAAGTTGCCTCCTAGGCAGAAATCAAGAAATCCAGCTATAACATAGGTTAGAGTCCATTTTGGTTTTTATATCCTTCCACAGAGGAAAGAGGAGGAGGGGGAAGAATCTGGAGATGCTTTTTTTTTTTTTTTTTTTTTCTTCTTCCAGAGGCTCATGTATATCCCACATCATGGTCAGTTTCAGAGCAAGGGCTGTGCCTCCACCTTGGTGACTCCTGGAACACTAAATTGGATCTTTGCAGAGGAAGAAAATAACATAGTTCTAGATTTTCCATAGCTGTTCATTAGTTTTATGGCATAATTAAAATAACTCAAGAGTAAAACAAAGTCCAGCTTTAACAGCCTGTTAAGGCTTCTTTTCTTATCTTGAAAAGAGGTAAGATAATGAAGTTTTAAACAGTTGAAGAAGTTAACTGGAAAGGAATTAACATTTCAAGGCCATGCCGCTTCTTCCTCCCCTTGTGATACCAACCAGAATTGAGGGAAAATAGGCAGCCGGGAACCCACACTGAATTTTCCAGACTCTACCGCTGAAAGACATTGCATATTTTTATTGTAATCATATGTGATGCAAGATAATGTTGCTCATATTTGAGTCCCAAAAGAAAATATGTTTGTCTGAGCATCCCATGAGGTAAGCAACCCCATGAAGGACCCGCTGCAGCCAGCGAAGGGCTCCAGGTCCCTGACATAGTTGATGGCAGAAGTAAATCTTTATTCTCTTATAGTGACTTTGTTTCTGAAAGAGGCCAAAAGTCATTTCAAGCTGAATCTGACAGATAAGATAGAGGCCAGAGCTGAGGAAAATAAGTAGCAAAGCTGATCTAAACCAAGGTGTGACTGTGAAATAGTAACCATCTTCTTTGCACGTTTCATAATGGGCCCTGGATGCCATGGCAAGAGGAAAATTCCAAAGCTGTGTGCAGCAGCGGCAGTACCATTGGAACACGTTTACAGCCTACCAGGACTCCTTAGAAGGGGGTCATGTTTATTTGGATATATAACCCCTGATTTGTTTGTTTTAAAAATAAACTTTATTATGTTAGTGTCGTACCTCATGTTTTCCTTGGAACATTCTCCTCTAATCCTCTTTGAGAGAGTGGGAGGGAGAGATTGTGAGGGGAGAGAGAAGTGTTCAACAGAGATTTCCTAACGAGGACCAGGAATCCTGAATTACCTAAATAACCCACTTCATTATCTCCATTTCTTGATGGTACTTGGTATCTTCGAAGACAAAGATCAATTTGAGTCCCCGTTTTCAAGAGTCAGTGAGCAGTAACAGCTTGTTTGTGTGGCACTGATTGATCCTTGTCCGGGCAAGTGGCCTTTCCACGGGTTATCCAGCTTGGCACCTGACAGACAGAAGTGCTGGTGGACTGTGGAGCCAGACCCGCTGTGGCTCCCCTCCTCGCTCTGCTGCTTCCTAGCTGTGCATCTTGGACAAGTGACTTAATCTTGTGCCTCATTTTTCTGTGGAATTGAAACAATACCCTGTCCCACTGGGCAATGGAGATCAAATGGCATTGACATAGGTAACATGCTTAGCACAGGGCCTGGCATGTAGTGGGCATTCAGTAAGTGGAAGTTACGATTGTTATTAGGTATCAAAGAACAAAACTTAATTGTCAGAATAAGCAAACCAGTTGGAGTAATAAATGTAGCCTTTAGAGTTAAATGGCACAACCCTGATAGCCAAACATAAACTGTTTTGGTTATTTTTAGTTGCATATTCCCAGTCTTTTATTTCTACATCCCTCTTCAGGCTGAGTGCTTAAAATATATTTATATGTAGTCTCAATTAGATTATGCTGTTTCCCCCAAAAGACTACAGTGACTCTTAATTTAATTTATAGAACCTTGAATTGCATGGAATAGCCACCACGTCTCGCTTTAAACCTGGTAGCTTCCAAAACTTCCCTATGGCGTTTTCACAAATGGGTCTCTACGTGTCATTGAAGGAGACAGTGTATCTAGGAAAAGAAATGAGGATACTGAGCAAGGTGTGGTGGCTCGTGCCTGTAATTTCAGCACTTTGGGAGACTAAGGCAGGTAGATGGCTTGAGGCCAGGAGTTCAAGACCAGCCTGGGCAACACAGTGAGACTCCATCTCCACAAAAAAAAAAAAAAAAAAAAAAAAAAACTAAAAATTATCCAGGCATAGTGGTGCATACCAGTAGTCCTAACTACTCAGGAGGCTAAAGCAGGAGGATCACTTGAGCCCAGAAGTTCAAAGAGCTATGATTGCACCACTACACTCCAGCCTGGGCAACAGAGTGAGACCCTGTCTCTTGAGAAAAAGAAAAAAGTTAGTGGTTTTCCCATTGCCTCCAAGGCATTCAGAGTGATTGTTCTTTCTCATATATCATTTTATAAATATTCTTTTAGACAGTGATCTCATACAGTTACTGAATGAGTATTTACATAAACTCTGTATTATGCTGTAGCTCAGCATTTGATCTTTGATATTTCTTCTGTGGTTTTGATACATCAATTGAAATTATTCTACATAGGTCAGTATCATTCGGAAAACACCACACGTCATGGCCAGGTGCTTTAGGTCCAGGCTCAGTCTAAGTTCTTCCCATCATTATTCTCATGTGTGTGTGGGGAGAGGAAGGGAAGGAAGGAAAGAAGGAACAAAGGAGAGAGGGAAGGAGGGAAGGAAGGGGCAAGGGGGAAGGAAGGAAGACAGGAGGGAAGGGAGGGAGGGTGAAAAGGAGAGAAGGAGGGAGGGAGGGTGAAAAGGAGAGAAGGAAGGATGGAGAGAGGGAGGGTGAAAAGGAGAGAAGAAAGGATGGAGGGAGAAGGAAGGAATGTAGATAGGTGAGGGAGGGGGAAGGAGGGAGGGGAAAGGAAGGAAGGAGGGAGAGAAGGAGGGAGGGGAAAGGAGGGAAGAAGGAAGGAGGGGGAAGGAAGGAAGGAGGGAGCGGGAAGGAAGGGAGAAATGGGGAAAGGAGATGAGGGTGAGGAAGGATGGAGGGGAATGGAAGGAGGAACAAGGAAGGAAAGAAGGAGAAAAGGAAGGAGGGGAGGGAGGAGGAGGGAAGGAAGGAGGGAGGAAAGAAGAAGGGAGGGAGAAGGGAAGGAGGGAGGGAGGGAGGAAGGGAGGAAGGAAGGAAAATAATAATAATAATAATATAGGCAGTATAGACCACTGCTTGACCTTAAGTCAGAAGAGTTATGGACAAGATGGGATGAGAAGTTTCACCTCCCGTCTGATTTCTTTGTACAGTAATACTGTTATTCAAATTTTATTCAGTGATACTGCATTGTATGGACCAAGGTTCATATAAAATACAATGAGTGATACTGCTTAATGAAACATTGCTTCCTTTCATAAAGAATTCTCAGCAAAATAGACTCTAAATTTGATGGCCAAAACTAATGTCCTCAATGCCATGTGTTGGCTGGAGGTCAGAGTACTACTTAAATTAGGCTCATTGGATGATTTTGTTCAGCCAATTTGACATGTGCATTTTGGATACCTTAGTGAAGTCGCCTCCTTTAAGGTTTCCATATTATCAAGAACTTCTGTCATGAGTTTCTTTTGAAAGTCTCCAAATGAGTTTTTAGCCCAATAATTAGTGTGCCAGAAGATTTCTGTGCAGCCTCTACAAACATCGGGAAGTGCATTTGTTAATAGACTGAAAAATGGATTTCTAATTACAACTAGAACTTTCCATGATTACTTGACTTAATGTCCCTTGTTGAACTGTAGCCAGCAGTAATGAGAAAAATGATAGAAGTTGTTGAGACCATAAGAGATGAGGCACTTAACACTCGATCTCAGTTTCTTCCTTGGGCTTGCTTCTAACACTCGCCAGTGGATTGAGATTTGTATCTATGGAGTAAAAATTTTACAATATTAGGCCATTATTAGTGCCATTTATAAAGGTGCATATGCTTGAGTAGAGATGGCCTAAAGTATGTGGGGGGATGTGAGTAGGTATATACAAATACTACACTATTTTGTATAAGGGACTTGGGACATGAGCGTCTTTGGATTTTGGTATCCATGGGGGTCCTAGAACCAGTCTCCCAAAGGTACCAAGGGACAATTGTAATTGGTAAGAAGAAAACGTAGAGACCACAGATCTGTGAGCATTTCTCTCTGTGACCTTCCTCTAGAAAAGCTCAGTCTGAAGCACAGACTGTGTCTTCAGAGAGAGCCACTTCCAGCTGCCTTAGAGCACTCGCTGCAAAGCTTGGGGCTGCTCAGAGAAAATGGCTCCTGATGCCATTATGGGCTTCTCATCGTGCCCTGAGATGTGCTGGGTTCTGTTTCTTGTGTCTATTCAATGAACTCTGACCCTTCAAGAGCTTCCCAGATGCTTTCCAGGAAGAACCCTGGGCCCTGGGGACGACTGCCTTCCTAAGGAACTTTCCTTCTAGATGCCTTTGTAGTTTTTCTTGCTTAAGTGACAAATGGTGAGTGGCTCTGCTTTTAGAATCTGAACATAAAATGTCCCTGGATCAGTAGGTGTCATCTAGTTATCAGTCTCGCGCTCACATCCCCGCCACCGGCTTTCGATTTGCCCCATCTCTGCTTTGCTGCTGGATCTGCTGGTTCTTGGGGCCTCACTCTGAACCATATTCTTGTGTGCTAGAGGGAAATTTCTGTGTGTGCAGTGTGGCCACTAGGGAGTCAGTAAGTTCAGGTACACCAGAAAAAGGCGGTGAGTCCCAGAGAAAGGAACCTTCAAGGAGAAGGTTGGAAGAGGGAGGAAATGAGTGTGACAAGCGACAATGGGAAGAAGGAGCAGAATATTTAAACTGCAAATCCCTGTATATACTGTATAGACAAATAGCTCTTTTTTTTCCTCAAAAACCACAGTTTTCTGGGGGGAAAAAACGGATTGCAATGAAATGAAGCTGTTTTTAAAGTAGAAATGCCCTTGTAGATGAGAGAAATCTACGCGGCATCCCTGGAAAATGAAGGAAGTGGTTATCTCGGTGCCGACTCCCACTCAGGGGTTGCAGGGGAAACCTGCTAGTTCCCTGTGATGTTGCCATTATCACTCCTTACCATTCCCCTGTATTGTTTACAAAACAGGAACTTCTTGAATCCATCTCTGTAAATAAACTCAGCTGGACTTTTTATCAGTCTCTTTATCTCTTTCTAGATGACAGTCTAAGGACACTTACCTAACGGGTACCATTCCCTGCCGGTTGTTGTAGTGACCACCCTGTGCTGGCCTCAGTGGCCACAAGATGAGAGCCCTGAGGGTCCTCCTAAGAAAATGAAAGACTAGGGAAACAAAAGTTTCACCGAATTCCAGAAATCCTAAGGCATACTGTGATTATACAAAGCTATTCCCTTGATCTCTCACGTGTAATAAGATCGTGTGCATTGTCACATCAGCGACTCCACCATGTGCTGTTCTTTTCACTAGAAGACACAATTCCAAAGAAGGTGGTGTGCCACTTCAGTGGGAAGGCCTATGCCGACGAGGAGCGGTGGGACCTTGACAGCTGCACCCACTGCTACTGCCTGCAGGGCCAGACCCTCTGCTCGACCGTCAGCTGCCCCCCTCTGCCCTGTGTTGAGCCCATCAACGTGGAAGGAAGTTGCTGCCCAATGTGTCCAGGTATCTAAGCCACCATCCTTCCATTTGTCAAGCTGTAATGTTGACTTAAGATGAAATCAAAGCAGAGCTCGACCTGCTCCCTCTTTAGTTAGTTCACATGGCCCAAGTAGCGTGTCAGGCCCAGTTAGCACCTCCCACCCAAAGACCCTATGGGTAACTTGGAAAACCACGACCATCCAGATGAGGGGCAGATTTTGGTTCCATGCCAGAATTGCTCTGGTTCTTCTCATTTGCATTCTCTAAACTTTAGTATAACCAAACCTGTTAATGACACCTGCCCTATCAGAGTAGCACAGTTTTAGTGCAGTGTTGGACTAGCCTAGAGAAAGTGGTCCAAGATGGGACCCAGAAGGGAAGATGCTTAAGACCCATTACACTGTGAAAATATATTAGAACCAAAGCGGAAGACCTGCATTTAAAGAATGTAGTTCTGGTTCATTCCTTTTTTTAGTTCATCAGTTCCAGCCAGTACCCATACGATCCATGCAGCCCTCTCCCAAGCCCTCAGCTGAACCTCCCATCTCTTTCCACACATAACGCAACCCCTGAGCATATCCCAGCTGGCTGTTTTGAATCCCTGCACCTGCATCTTTCCCCACGCCCCACTCTTCATATCTACTGCATTATCCATCTCACAGTTTCAAACCTAAGTCCTTCTCAGCTGCCCAGAGTCTCCCCAGCCCTTCTCTTAGTTTCCATGTCTGCACCTCCTGCCAAAACTATTCCTCTTGCCCCTCCATCTAATCCCAGAAATGTAAGACCTGAGCCCTCTCCATCGGGACTGAACCCCTAGACACACAGATTTCCCAGATAGTATAGACCACACAGACCCAAGTGAAGGCTCACTCGAAGACTTCATTGCGGTCCTGAGCGAGTCAGGAGCTTTTCTGTCTTACCTCGATTCTCATGTTTTCTCGCAGCATTGTATTAGAGAACCTTGTTCTGTTCAATACAGGGAGCTGGGAAGCATGCCAGTTCAGAAGTGCATCTGTACTATGCAGTTGTAAGAGAGGGCAGTTGTTAAACCCAGAGAGTTTAAGTGAGCTCTGCACATGTTGGCCTTTTGTTTAGGCGTTGTGCAAACTATCCCCAATTGAGCATTTCTAAAAATGTCCATTTATCTCCTAAAAAGGATAGGATGTTCTGCCAGGTAAGGGGGTGGAACCATTTTTCAGAGCCTTCAGTTGGGTTCTCTTTATAGTTTTCCATACACACTTGCTGTGTGTATGGAAAAAAGGAAAGTCTTAAGTGTTTTAAATGAGAATAAGAAAAAATATGTGGTTTTCCACTGGAATTATTTTTCTAGTATATATTCACCTATGTTTCACAAGTTTCATACCAGTTTCCCCAGTAATATGCTTTTAATGATATAAATGATGAAACTTGACCTTATGTATTTCACAAAGAGTCATTTAATGCCTTTTATGTGCCAAGCACTGTTCTAGGCACAGGGGACACAGCAGTGACCAAATAGCAGTGCACACGTAGCTTACATTGTAGCAGGGAGAAACCAGGCAGCAAACAAGTAAACAGTAACTAGGCAGCCACGAAGATGGGGATCAGGCTCTGGAGAAGGGCATAGCAAGACAAAAAGGCTGGGGAGAAGTGGGGCAGGCAGTTGTTTTGTATTATGTAGAATGGTCAGGGAGTACCTTACCAACAAGATGAGATTTAATGAAGAGACCCAGAATTGCAGTTCTCATGGGGAAGAGGCAGAACCTTTGGGTGTAGCCAGGGCCAGGGCCCTGCAGTGGGAACATGCCGTGCATGTTCAAGAGGAGCTGTGTGAAGGTAACTCAGTGAGCATGGAGGAGGTAAGAGGTGGGGCAGAGAGGCAGCCACGGCCAGACACAAAGGGTCTCACAGATGAGTGCAGGATTGTATTGAGTGAGATGAAACCTTGGAAGGTTTGGAGCAGGGAGTGACAGCATCTGACTTACCTTTGAATGGGATTTCTCTGGTGCTGGGTTGAACATAGACTGTGGGGCATGGAGGTCAAGAGTGAAAGCAGAGAGATCAACTTTGAGGCTTTTTAAAGAATCCAGGTGAGAGATGACAGTGACGTGAACAGGGTGGTAGCCGTGGAGGTGGGGAGAAGTGGGCAGGTTCTGACTATGCCGTATCAGTTGCATCAGTAGGATTTGAATATATGTGGGGAGTGAGTGGGAGAGGAGCCAAGGATGACTACGACATTTTGGTTTGGGGCATTTTTAGCTTGAAATACTCAGCATCAAAGTGGAGATAATGAATAGACAATATCTAATCTGGGGTTCATGAAAGAGATTGAAAGTAGATCTACAAATTTGAAAGTTGTCAGCCATAGTTGGTTTCTAGTCTCAAGGTTTTTAAGCCTTGAGACTAGATGAGATGACCCAAGAGTAAGAATAAATAGAAGAGAAAAGAGAGCGCAGGACTGAGCCCTGAGACCTTCTAACTTTTGGAGATTGAGCAGGTGCAGAGGGCCTAGCAAAATAAATAGAGAAGGAGCACCAGGAATAAAGGAGGAAGCCAAGAGGGTCAGAGTGACATGGAAGCCAGGTGGAGAAAGGGTTTCTGGTAGGAAAGAGTAAACAGCTGAATCAAGCACCGCTGTTAGCCAAGTAAGATGCAATGTGAGAACTGACTTGTGCATTTAGCACTGCTGTAATGAACTTCACAGAAGTACAGCGGTGGAGGCAAAGTCTAATCAGAGTGGTTTCAAAACAGAATGGGAGAGGTGAATTGGATTCACCTCTCCCCTTGGGAGTTACAGTTATGCAACTCTCATGCAGACCATGCAAAGTTCATGACTAAGATGGACTATGAAGTTGAGTGTCCTTGGAGGGTTTCACAGAGAAAGGACATGAGCTAGATTTTAAAGGACAGATGTGCTCTCTTCATTGGAGTGAAGAGGATAACTTGACCAAGACCTGAGATGGGAAAAGTCAAGGCCAGTGCCTCTAAGGTCAAGGCCAATGCCCCTAAAGCAGTGAGTTCTAGTAGCAGTAGGTAAGGACAGAAACACTAGCTTCGCCAGGATTTTTCAGGCCTTAAATGAAGAGTGTAGATTTTGTTCTTCATAGGGAATGGGAAGGCTTATTTTTGAGCAGCTGAATGACATGATCACAAAGGTGTTTTGGGGTAACCTTTGTGTAATGGGGTGGTGCGCAGGAATGACTAAAGCAGAGAGAGACCAGACGCCAGGACAGCTGTATCATGCACTGCAAATGTCCTAGGTGTGATAATAAGGACCCAAATTCAGGTAATGGTGGTAGAAATAGAGGTAGATTCATTCTCCTTGGCTTGTGAACTTCATAAGAGAGAGTACAGATACTGCTAACATCCTTGTTCATCATTAGAGATTTCTCCAGTGAGTTATCAGTTAAGATTTACTGTTGGAAATTTAATTTCTGTTGATTAACTCTCCTTTCTGCATCTGCTGTATTCCTGATGAGACATTTTTCCATCTTTAAGCAATATTGCAATCAGTTGAGCTCGTGCCACCTTCTGTTTGATCCAGTATGGGCTGCCAGGAAGGCTGAATTCCTGTCCCATTCTTGCATCGGTTCATTGTGTGATCTTAGTCAAGACTCATCACCAAAGTTTCAGGCTTCCATTTCTCATCTGGATAGCACGTGCCACCTCCCAGAAACGCTGTGAGGATTATACCATCTCAGAAATGATGGTGTGGGAGCATTTCCCAGCCCGTCCAGCAAACACCTTGCTTTGTCCTTTAGACATTCTGAATATCCTCTTTCTTTACAAAACACTTTCCACCTTCACCATATTTGGATATGAGTAAAGAACCTATGAGCTGTTAGGTGATTAGCACCTGTCTCATTTTACAGAAGAAACTGAGGTTCAGGAAAGTTTAGAGTATTATCCAAAGTCATGCAGCTGGTTATCAGAGGATGAGACCCCTGTTCCTAAATTAACCTCAGGTTCCATCTCCCAAAAAAATGCGGACTTCAGCTTGTGAGCACCAGCCACCTCGCCCCATATTCCAGAAGAGGACATTTTTAAGGAAGGCAGCTCTTAACAGATGACCAGATGCCTCCGAAAGTAAAATATATCCCCAGTAAATTATCTTGAGTTCCTCCAAAGCTCAGATCAAGTATGAGCACAGGCGTGATTGTGACCGTGTGCCCATGATCTTTGTGGCAGGGCTGGATGTAGCTTTTTGTAAGTCGCCCTGGCACTGTCCATCTGCGATGCCAACAGCTATAAAGGGCTCTTCTAGTAAACACCAGAAGGGTTCTATTTTAGAGTCTTGGGTTGAAGGCGGTCTTTAGCCATGGAAGAAGGCCTGGGTCTAGGCATGGAAGCAAATAGCATTCCCACTTCTTTTTGTTTCAACAAGCAGTTTTTTAACTAAAGAATTGTTCTTTTTGGCAAAACTGCTCAGAGGCAGTTTCCCTTTTATGTTCAAATTAAAGGGAAATGACTCTCTTCCCTTGGACTTGAGGACTGTGAACTGGAGCTGTAAGTGTTTTGTGATAAAGAAGGAGGTGTGGGTGGATTTTAATCAGAGCTGAACTGAGTGGTGGAGTGAGCTAATGTTATGAGCTGCTGGAAGTAAGAAGTAGCTGTCAGGCATCACTCATCAGGAGAGACCCATGGGGGCCAGGATTGGTCTCACTCAAAACTGTATGCCCAAAACCAATGCCTGCCATGTAGGAAGTGCTCAGGAAATATTTGTTGAACAAATGGTAATACAATTAATCACTGAAGGAGACATCCTCCTTCACCATAGAGCCTTCTAACTTTCCCTGCTGTTTCCAAGTAGAGCCCCTGTGGGAAGAGGACTCACTGTCATGCCTCAGCTTGGTGGAGTTTCACCTGAAATCTATCCATATGCAGGGTCAAGGCAAAAGAATTCCAAAGTTACTTCTCTACTGCTCTCACTCAGGAAAAAGCCTGAGGTGGAACTCAGTCAATCCCAGTTCTGGGGCCTCTGCAGAAGCTTTGACTACTTAGCCATTGACATTCACAGGTTTGGTGGAATCGGTGTCATGTTCGCCCTTTACACTGAGGCCTCAGAAACCAGTGGCAGTTCGGCCCCTGTTGTCATAGGAAGGCTCAGTGTGCAGCCCTGGACTAGGCAGGGGAGGGAGAGAAGGGTGTGTGACATTGAAAGGTGTCAAGTAAATGGCAACGTGGCTTTTCTGCCCATATTCACCCAGGAAATTCATACCACATATGAGAGCTTTTCAGTGGATGGATTAAATACCATCCCGGAGTCACCTAGTCCAAACCTACTGAATCAGGACATGTGAGAGTCAGCACATTTTCTAAGCTCTTTGGGTAATTCTGATATGATTTTAAAAAATTTGAGAGTCAGTGGTTTGTGCTTAGGCCCCTGCGCCTGCAAATGGTAGTACTTTCAGTAACTTCTAATTCTCGAGTTTGCAGGGATGCACTGAACCTGTAGAAACTATAATTGTTCCCAGTTCTTTCTATGTCTAAAGGCTTTATAATATAACTAAGAAAGCAGAAGACTATTCTGGGAGGCAGCAAGAAAACTTGGGCTTTGGAATCACAGAACTGCATTTGATTCCCAGCTCTACCACTTACTAGATGAGTTTGAGCAATTTAACGTAACCTCTCTGGGTTTCTTTCCCTGGCTGGGTACTTAGTTAACTCATGGGGGAACCTTAGCAAGTACTCTCTTCTCTGTCGCTTTCCTCTTCTCTCAAAGTCATCTTAAGGTTTACTTCTCAAAAGCCTGGTAACTTTGAGACAGAAAACAATCACTCTAGCAGAGGGGATTATTAATCCTATTTTAATTTATATACTGTATATTTTATGTTAGTCTAAATTAGGCAATGGTGAGTATTTAGGATCCTGCGTGTTGAGTAATTGCTTTATAAAAATCAGTGAATAATATGGCAGGATCTGGCCGACAGGAAATACATGCATGACACAAACTTTTATTGTCACATTTTGAAAACAGGTTCTTAAGAATTAATTGCTTTAAAATGTGGGGCTAGTTGTCGTCAGCTGGATGAAGTATAAATATAAAGAAATATTTGTAGGAGCTGAGAAAAGCTCAGATTTTTTTTTTTTTTTTGAAAAAAGACCTGATATTTGAGATAAATAATATTCTTCTCAGTTTGTTTTATGTTGTCGTATAATACCTATCTGATCAAACTGGACAATGTAAATATATTTACCGAAGATCAGTTTCTAATCTAAATGTTCCAGTGGTAACATAATGGACATCTGAGACTTATACTCATGAGGTCTCCCTACAGTCTTTTCCCATGTAGGGGAAGAGAGAGGAGAGGAAATGGCCAAGAAGTCCATAAGAAGTGGACAGTGCTTTAACTTTTTCAAGTTTTGCTAACATATTTTGTGTAAGTTATTCAACACCCCTATATTAAAGAGCAGCAGCTATTAAACACCAACATTTATTAGCTGCTGGAAAGTAAAAAGAAATAATTCCCGCCAGGCGCGGTGGCTCACGCCTGTAATCCCAGCACGTTCGGAGGCCGAAGCGGGTGGATCACGAGGTCAGGAAATTGAGACCATCCTGGCTAACGTGGTGAAACCCCGTCTCTACTAAAAATACAAAAAATTAGCTGGGCGTGGTGGCGGGCACCTGTAGTCCCAGCTCCTTGAGAGACTGAGGCAGGAGAATGGCATGAACCTGGGAGGAGGAGCTTGCAGTGAGCCGAGATCGCGCCACTGCACTCCAGCCTGGGCAACAGAGTAAGATTCCGTCTCAAGAGAAAAAAAAAGAAATAATTCCACTTCAGCTAGTCCCCTTCAGTTTCCATGAAGTTATAAAACCAACACCATTTGAACGTGAAAAATCAGTTTTTGACCCTGGTGGAGTAGAGAATTCTTTTGTCTTTTAAATGTTATAAGACGCGTTCCTTCTCACTGCAAAGCTTGTGATTCTCTAGCATGAATGATGTAAATGGCAGAAACTGCATCTTTCACGTCCCAGGAAATGTGGGCTTGAATTGAGTGCACCATTTGGATTGAGAATACAAAAGCCAGCAAGACAGCAGCTTCATCATCTCTTATGAAAAATGTTCTTCTTTTAGAAATGTATGTCCCAGAACCAACCAATATACCCATTGAGAAGACAAACCATCGAGGAGAGGTTGACCTGGAGGTTCCCCTGTGGCCCACGCCTAGCGAAAATGATATCGTCCATCTCCCTAGAGGTAAGCATTGAAGGCAGCTGAGATCTGCCAGTTTTCTATGTGGTCTATTTAGGCTTTTTTCTAATTTTTAAAATTTCCTGTGAGTAACTTTTTAAATGACTTGCTGAAGTAAATTCAGATAACTATTCCCGGGCAGACCTGCCTGGCTGAAACATATTTACACCACACCTGGATAAAGTCAGTCAGCAGGTAACTGGATTAAATGCCTCCTTCCTGGCCCTCCTTGCTCAGAGACTTTGTGATGATGGAAATAAATATGTTCCTAGTCATAAGAGCTTCGTATCTGGAACTTGTAAGCCATCTCTCAAATGTATGTATATACAGACTTTATAAGGAGAGTAATCATGAATTAGTCACTGTCTCTTGTAGATTCTGCACTGAGCATTTGTACATTAGGTTACCCTCTACTTCTGGGCAGTTCTCACTTCATGTGAGTTACATTTATTACCTATGTTGATTTTTCCAGTCACCAGGTTTACTCCATGCCTTTTTTTCTTGCTCTATCCTTTCAGTTTGTGTGTAATAAAGATGTTATTTTGTCTCCCAATAGCTGTTAATATTTCCTTTTCTATAAAAGTAGACCTCTTCTTGATCAGTGGTATAAACTAGCTCTTAGCCGTGACTCAGTACTGCCTCCTGTCCACTCCAACCATATTTTCCAAATCATTGCTATATAATTTTTATATTTCTTTTGGAAGAAGCAATATTCATTGCTTGAGAGATTACTTGTCTGTGACTCTAGATATTCTAAACGTTATGCTCGGATCAAGCCAGATGACCAGAAAGCCAATTTCCTGGGCCTAGTGTTTTTGGCTCTCTGTAAAATTGTTCTGACTGAACGTGCTTTAGCATTATGCTTACATTCACTCAGTCAATAAATATTAGTGCCTGCTGTATGCCAGGCCCTGTTCTAGAGGCTAGACTTCGGTCATAAGTATAGCCATACTTATAGTATGTTGAAGACCTGTGCATTGCATAGTATCTATGTTATAAAGCCCCTGAAGAGAAATTTTCTCATGCGTCAATAGCAAGAAAATGTATACTTCTCCTAGGCAACTGATTTGTTTTAACCTAGAAGACACTGTGAATCCTATTAAAGACTGATAGTTGTTTCCATTTTTGGCTTTGGCTGCTACAAAGCTCAAAGCTAACTTTTAGGGCTTGGTTTTAGCACAGAAACGGCACCGGAAGACTGAATTTTGTAAACAGACCTCACTTGCAGCTTCATTTTTCTTTCACCGAGACCTTCCTTAATTTATATCTTATTCTTCTTGTATGACACATATTCCTAAAACTTCTATTTCATTTGGAATATGGGAAAGTAAAATTCATTCTTTTATTCATTGTGTATTTAAAATCTGAATTCATCAATCAAATGTTACTCTTTGACATTTTTCTTGATGCTGATAAATATGTTTCTACAAAGCTTCACTGCCATCTGCACCAGCTAAAATGATTAGGAATGTTTTCTACCTCCCATTCCTCCCTGCTCCCACCACTCTCCAGAACACACACGGAAGCATGTATCATTTAAAGTCTGAGTTTTACACCACAGTCTTACATACCACCAAGCTCTGTCACTTCATGAGCTGAACTTCCAGAACAATTTGAGAGTAACTCCTTTCGACATTGTGTGTCATGTGTCTTTCACTAAACTGACTGTTAATGCATTTAGAAAACCTGACACAGTGATTTCAAAATAGAATAAAAATAACGAAACTTTAGGGAGTGCCCCCTACTGGTATGTATTTAACCTTATTTCTCTCTGCAACATACATTGCAAGATGTTTTAAGAGAACATAAAGGTCGTCATTCATAAGTGCAAAACTAAATGTAGTCACCTATGCAATATAATTCATTAAGGCAGAAAAACGATCTAATACGCCTAAGCAAGATTTTCAACAAGTTCATGAAAAATAAGACAATATTGCTTAGAGTTCAGTGAACCAGAGTATCAACCAAAAGACCAACCTCCTGATTCTGATTAGTTTTGATCTAATTAGTCTTAGTTATTAAAGAGAATATACTTTGTTCTAGTCCCGTTTGCCAGTAAGCAAGGAGATCAGCTAATGTTTCTCCTTCGAAATCTGAGAAGACCATATATGTTAATAGTAATCAAAATATTTTAATGGTCTAATTCACTTTTTCAAAATCTACCTAAGCACCTTCTTATTTTATTAGCTAGAGCCGACATCATCTTATCCAATTATTGTCACTTTGATTTTTTTTTTTCTTTTTAACATTAATCCCTAAGCGCTCTGCCCTCTACTAAGAGCTCTTTGGATCAAAATTAGATTTTAATCACATTTTTAGCCTGAAAAAACTGAGAAGCAATAAAACCAAGTTGCCGATCTCTATTTGCAATGTCATTAAAATAATCCTGAACAATTCCGGTTTAGGTAATAAATGCTTGTAATTTTTCTTCTCCTAGATATGGGTCACCTCCAGGTAGATTACAGAGATAACAGACTGCACCCAAGTGAAGATTCTTCACTGGACTCCATTGCCTCAGTTGTGGTTCCCATAATTATATGCCTGTCTATTATAATAGCATTCCTATTCATCAATCAGAAGAAACAGTGGATACCACTGCTTTGCTGGTATCGAACACCAACTAAGGTATTGTCTTGAAAAAGTCTCTTGAATGATGAATCTAGGAAAACTTACACTTATATTGAAATTGCTTGAAACCTTGTGTCTTAACCAGTGAAATTTTTACTTTGCTATTCATAGCCTCAGATCCATACCAGGCTATATAGTATGAATCAAATAGATAGTACTTGCCCAGGGTTGGACTTATCACAAGGTGAATTTTATCCATTGGTTAATGAATCCTGACCTTACATGGATCCAGTTTTCTGGAGGTACTCTAAAGTTTTCAAATGAACAAATACCTCTGGATTTATTCTGAAATCATTCTTTATATTAGACATTAAACTTGATCACCTGGCATTTATCAGTCATCAGTCAACTTAGAATTGGGAGGGAAAAGAAGTCACAAAGGGAGGGAGATAATAGGAGAGGGCTGGAAGATCATGAGGGTATACAAAAGGCCAAAGGACAGGTCAATGCATCAAAGGCAAGCACCAAGTGGAAAGGTCACAAAAGATGAAGAGGTGGTGGACAGTAATAGTAGACAAGGTAGGGAGAGGCAGATTTCATATTACGGGAGAAAATATATTTGTTTTCAGTACAAATGTAAAGGGCCTCTAAATCTGCCTATTTTGAAAGATAAGAAAAACCTGTATTAAGGGAAATAAATCATAATCCCTTCCAACTCTGATTCTGCCTTTTGCCTTGAGTTGGTTTATTTTAATCATACAACCTTAAGAATTGGAAACAGCCTGAACAATTATGTAATATAATTTACCATCTGGTTAACCCTTCCATGTAAAAATTCTGTCCTGTGGTTATCCTGCCTCCGATTTTCCTTTGAACAAATGTGCATCGGGCACAGCCTCTATACTGGGTCAGGATACAGTTGCCAATGTCCAAAGCTGGGAAACAGACCCACTCATAAAGTATATGGAATGACTAGGAACACACGGGCTGGCCCAGCCTATGATGGTGTTCTACAGTCTGAGTGGTTAGAAATCATCCCTTTGTTTTTAAAATCTGCCTACCTTCCACTCATTCTTCAACCCCCTTTAAACACAGGTCTGCACTTCAAGGATTTGAAATCATTTCACCAGTCTTTTTTTTTTTTTCAGTTCCTTTGTCTTCCTATTTGACATCGTTTTTTGACATTTCACCTTTAAATACAGTTTGTCAGTGTCCTTCATAAAAGTATAGTTGGTACTAGAACAGGATGTGATACTCTGCATACAGTCTGTCAATGAATTGTGAAACTATTATCTCATCTGAGTTAGGTACTAAATTTCTGTTCATTTGCGATAATGTAAAGCAGCTAATTCTTTGTGGTTTTATTCCTCCTCTCATTAAATAGCCTTCTTCCTTAAATAATCAGCTAGTATCTGTGGACTGCAAGAAAGGAACCAGAGTCCAGGTGGACAGTTCCCAGAGAATGCTAAGAATTGCAGAACCAGATGCAAGATTCAGTGGCTTCTACAGCATGCAAAAACAGAACCATCTACAGGCAGACAATTTCTACCAGACAGTGTGAAGAAAGGCAACTCAGTTGCGGTTTCAAAAGACAGAAGATGACTCAATCTGCTCTAAAAAGTAAACTAGAATTTGTGCACTTGCTTAGTGGATTGTATTGGATTGTGACTTGATGTACAGCGCTAAGACCTTACTGGGATGGGCTCTGTCTACAGCAATGTGCAGAACAAGCATTCCCACTTTTCCTCAAGATAACTGACCAAGCGTTTTCTTAGAACCAAAGTTTTTAAAGTTGCTAAGATATATTTGCCTGTAAGATAGCTGTAGAGATATTTGGGGTGGGGACAGTGAGTTTCGATGGGGAAATGGGTGGGAGGGTGGTGTCGGGAAGAAAAATTGGTCAGCTTGGCTCGGGGAGAAACCTGGTAACGTAAAAGCAGTTCAGTGGCCCAGAGGATATTTTTTTCCTGTTGCTCTGAAGACTGCACTGGTTGCTGCAAAGCTCAGGCCTGAATGAACAGGAAACAAAAAAGGCCTTGCGACCCAGCTGCCATAACCACCTTAGAACTACCAGACGAGCACATCAGAACCTTTTGACAGCCATCCCAGGTCTAAAGCCACAAGTTTCTTTTCTATACAGTCACAGCTGCAGTAGGCAGTGAGGAAGCCAGAGAAATGCGATAGCAACATTTCTCTAAAGCGGGTTATTAAGGATATATACAGTTATACTTTTTGCTGCTTTTATTTTCTTCCAAGCCAATCAGCCAGTTCCTAGCAGAGTCAGCACATGAACAAGATCTAAGTCATTTCTTGATGTGAGCACTGGAGCTTTTCTTACAACAACGTGACAGGAAGGAGGGAGAGGGTGGCGAACACCAGGCATTTCCAGGGGCTATATTTCACTGTTTGTTGTTGCTTTGTTCTGTTATATTGTTGGTTGTTCATAGTTTTTGTTGAAGCTCTAGCTTAAGAAGAAACTTTTTTTAAAAAGACTGTTTGGGGATTCTTTTTCCTTATTATATACTGATTCTACAAAATAGAAACTACTTCATTTTAATTGTATATTATTCAAGCACCTTTGTTGAAGCTCAAAAAAAATGATGCCTCTTTAAACTTTAGCAATTATAGGAGTATTTATGTAACTATCTATGCTTCAAAAAACAAAAGTATTTGTGTGCATGTGTATATAATATATATACACATATATATTTATACACATACAATTTATGTTTTCCTGTTGAATGTATTTTTGAGATTTTAACCAGAACAAAGGCAGATAAACAGGCATTCCATATCAATGCTTTGATCACTTACAAATTTTTTTGAATAACACAAAATCTCATTCTACCTGCAGTTTAATTGGAAAGATGTGTGTGAGTATGTGTGTGTGTGTTTGTGTGCACGCACGCCTTGAGCAGTCAGCATTGCACCTGCTATGGAGAAGGGTATTCCCTTATTAAAATCTTCCTCATTTGGATTTGCTTTCAGTTTGTTTTCAATTTGCTCACTGGCCAGAGACATTGATGGCAGTTCTTATCTGCATCACTAATCAGCTCCTGGATTTTTTTTTTTCTTCAAACAATGGTTTGAAACAACTACTGGAATATTGTCCACAATAAGCTGGAAGTTTGTTGTAGTATGCCTCAAATATAACTGACTGTATACTATAGTGTTAACTTTTCAAACAGCCCTTAGCACTTTTATACTAATGAACCCATTTGTGCATTGAGTTTTCTTTTAAAAATGCTTGTTGTGAAAGACACAGATACCCAGTATGCTTAATGTGAAAAGAAAATGTGTTCTGTTTTGTAAAGGAACTTTCAAGTATTGTTGTAAATACTTGGACAGAGGTTGCTGAACTTTAAAAAAAATTAATTTATTATTATAATGACCTAATTTATTAATCTGAAGATTAACCATTTTTTTGTCTTAGAATATCAAAAAGAAAAAGAAAAAGGTGTTCTAGCTGTTTGCATCAAAGGAAAAAAAGATTTATTATCAAGGGGCAATATTTTTATCTTTTTCCAAAATAAATTTGTTAATTATATGTTACCAAAATAGATTGACATCAGCCTGATTAGTATGAATTTTGTTGATAATTAATCCATTCCTGGCATAAAAAGTCTTTATCAAAAAAAATTGTAGATGCTTGCTTTTTGTTTTTTCAATCATGGCCATATTATGAAAATACTAACAGGATATAGGACAAGGTGTAAATTTTTTTATTATTTTAAAGATATGATTTATCCTGAGTGCTGTATCTATTACTCTTTTACTTTGGTTCCTGTTGTGCTCTTGTAAAAGAAAAACAAATCTAATTTCCTGAAGAATAAAACAGATATATGGCACTTGGAGTGCACCATAGCTCTACAGTTTGCTTTTGTTTTCTTCAAAACACACAAAGCTGTAAGAGAATTATCTGCAACCTGATTCTTGGCAGGAAATAAACATTGTGAGTTGAAATCACACAGTGTAACGTCCAAAAAGATTCCATCTCTGGGATCCGAAAGACAAATTGTCCTTTTAAGGTTATCAGTCCAATGAACCTCTGGTGTCACAAGAAGTCACAAGAAGTCCCCGTGCCTTTGTCGTTAGGCGGGTCTTTCCCCCAAGGAATCCTTGCAAAAAGAAAAGTGTCTCCCAGAGTACGCAGCATAGCGGTGCTGTTTTTAGGCAGACAAGAAACCTACCTGCTGTCAGAAACGTGCTCATAACTAGTATCAAAATTAACTTGCTACGCACAGGAGGATTGTGGTGGGAAACCCTACAGTGGTTCGATGCTGAAGAAGAAAGACTTTACCAAGCAAAATCAGGAAGCCTGACTACAAAGAGACTTTGAGCTGATAGGAAAAAATAGGTATATTTTCATACATTTTAGAAGCATCAATTTAAGAATGAGCTATAAACAGACCACTGTTGAATCTCCTTTAAAAAAATATATCCCCTAAGGACTTTCTGCTACATCATATACCCTTTAAAGCTACATTTCTTCAGTACAAGGCATCATTTTTGCAAATTCACATCAAATTAATTTAAATTATTAATATTACTGGGTATGTGTGTATCTGGGGAAAGGGCCAAGTAAGTTCCACATAAGAACGTTAATAAAATAAGGAAACCATCCTAAGCTTCTCATACCCCTAGAGATGACGGCTGAAATGCCAAGCAGGCATTAAACTTCAAACCGAGCCCCTGCCCTTTGCAGTCATGGCGTCTCAGTTGCTGAGTGCAGTGAGGAATATGTATAGCCCTGTTTGCTCACCAGTGTTCAAGTGGAATTGTGAAAGCTTCCTATAGCAGGTCCCATGTCATCTATGGGAGGGGCTGCATGGCTGTTTGTCTGAAATGTCTCACAGCCCCAGAGAAAGAGCAGGACTTCTGTCACTCCACAGCAGCTCAGCATACTCTAAAAAAAAAAGTCCTCCTCTTCTCCTTTGTAGCATTCTGGGACTAATCAGGGTTTCATCTGCTCACACACTGTAGCAATGGGCTCTGTGTGGAATTAAGGGAAAGAATCTAGTACTGTAACGAAAAAAAAATAGAACACAAAATCCCAAATATAAGGCTCTCAAACATATTTTTACTTCTTAAAAAATTTATTAAATGCCATTGATTTGATTGGAACCAGCAAAAGTCCTCATGATATTGATGAATCCATAAGTAGCTGTATCTAGAATTCATACTTAAAACACACAGGCATGAATAAAATACGACACCGTAATGAGAATGGGCAATTCTGCAGTGTACACTTTGTCAAGCACCTCAGAGGATACGAACTTTTAAAGTACAATTCTTCACAGACACCTGAAGCAGAACATTTGAAAATCAAAAGTTAAACAGTACAAGATTCTAAAAGTGAATGGCAATTTAATGGTTAAAATTTGACCAATGGTTAAACAAGCAGCAAGCGACAAAATCCATCATCACCAACAGTTTCCAATGTTCACTAAGTATTAAGCCAAAGTAATGCATATTCTGGTTTTGCTTCTTCAAGAGCAGCCCAAGTTTATTATGTTTCAGTGTCTCTGAACAATACTGGTAGGTAATATTTATACTGACAATTCTCACAAAAATCAGTGTTGGTTCTTGCCATCACTGAATTTATAGTATAAATCTCCCAAGGCTTTAATCTAGTTCATCAGTGCACTTTAGATTAGAAAGCCATAAAAACAAATGGGCATACTGTCAGTTAATGAGAAATATAACTGCACATGCACAATTAATATTACTCTCTTACTCTACTAAGAGAACAGTTCATAATTATTAGATTTAACAAAAACCATCTCTAGAATTCAAAATAGTGCCCATATTTCCATTGGTTCTATAATATAAAGAATTAGTGAAGTCAAGATCTGTTAATACTAAATCAAACCCAAGTTCAAATGTGCTGAGTTTCCAATAGCAAGAAGGTAATGGTAGCCAGCTTTCAGAACAATGCTGTAGGAAATCTAGCTCGGAGCCCACCGTGGATAAAGTTGCTGCTCTATGTAGGACACAGAACTAGAAGGAAAAGAGAACTTTTAGGTAAAAATGTGTATTTTGTATACATTTACACAAAACATACATTTTACATGTACATTTAAAAACATTAAGTAATGAGAACTAAATGTTAACGCAAAGATCGATAGTAGCAATTTCTTAAAGGTTTTAAGAGGCTATACCCAACAAGGATGAGTTCTCTCAACACACAGAATTTCCCAGAAATGAGATACCAAAAGGCCATGTCTCTTAGGGTGCCACTTGGAGAAAGAAGCCCCTAACATTCGCCCTATACCATGAGGCTTGCGACACAGCAAACAGGTTCCCTAGGGAAGTCAAAGAAGGGTGCAAGTTTCTGCACACATTTTTATTCCTAACTAGGATCAGCACGGCAGCAGCCACGCGTACATTACTTCAGAATGAGCCTTGGGTCCTACCGGCAAGGCGGCAGTGGCGGCAGGCTGCAGTGGGGTCATTAAGCAGGTGTGAGAAGGAGAAGCTCAATTAGCACAGACAGTGCCCACCCTGCTCCCTTTCTCAGGCCCAAATGAGACCACTTTTCTACCTTCTTTCACTTCAGATGCTTGCATTTAAACTAAGATGGTATATTTAGGCAGCCAAGCCACACTCATCTGTTAAAACAACAACAAACTAGCCAAAAAAGGGGAAGGAGTATTACCCCCTTGAGCAATATCCCCCTCCCAGGCCAAGTGTCCTATGACTGGCCCCCAAGGAGGAGGAACAGTTAACCAGCGGTGAACTTTCAGGATGGGTGGAAAAGAGCATTTTCAATGACCCCATTTCACCACCTTCCCACACGCTTAAATACATCTCCGCATGACACTCCCGTCTTCGTTTTCTCTACTACAGTCTCTGCTGTAGTCTGAATCCTCGCTGCTTTTCCACCCAGTCCTCACAATACAAAGCCAAGACGAAACCACAACACATGCACACAGACAGCGCGCATCAGAAGCAGGTACGGTATAGATAGAACTGGGCTTACAGACAGGAGCCAGCGGCCCGAGCATGAGGAGCAGAATTAGATGGGTGCTGCTTCCCTAAGGCATGCGGTATAGGTAGGTTCACAATTACCGTCCTAGGTTTTCAGAGTAAAGAATTAAAAATCATTTTCCCCCAGAGGACTCTGTTCTTTGGGTCATAACATCCTTCCATGCAGTTAAATGCTAACATAGCTAGAGAATGCTTCAGAAGCTCATTGTATCTCTGGCCCTCACAGAGCCATAGGGACCCGCTATAATTAAAATTTAAGACATGTTCTTTATGTTCATCTCATTCCTGTTTCACATCTAGAAGAACAAACCTCAGAACAATCCAGCTTTCATACCAATGCTAGCACAACACAAAAGCAAACAAAGATGTCAGGTATTAAAAAAAAAAAAAAAAATCAGAATTTAATAGGGAGAAAATCCTCCATCAGAAAAACAGCTTATTTTTAAAAATGATGTCAACTCAAGTCTGTTCTACCCCAGTGTTAACCCACTAATGGCTAGCTCATGCTTCTTAGCTCTTACAGCATCAAGACTCTTAAAAGTGAAACGTGTGATTCACTTTGAGCACCCTGAGTATACTACCGAGGTTCCCCTTTCAAGACACTATGGTTCAAGTCCATCTGAGATTTCTAATGTCTCAGAAATCTTCATCTTCCTTGTGCTCAGCTAACTTTAATGGAGAAGAGAAAGAACCCAAAGAAGACTGTTACTAAAAGAGGATTGCTCTTAAAATTTGATCAAACACTACAAGATGCATTTTGTGATGCTTTCAAAATCTGGTCTCTGAATACCTGCTACTTTAAAAAATATTTCATTGAAAAGTATTAATTTTGCTTCTAAAGTTCTTCCGTCCCTTCTTTATCATCCAAATTTTGCTCTTTCCTCAGCAAAGTAACTCAACCTCTCACTCTTCTTTTGCCTCATCAATATTCCCATCCTGTGTGAGCCTCATCTTGCCTCTAAGATTTGTGGCTGGTGTTTCACTGTCCCGGGTTTATGAAAGTCCATTCTTTTTATTTCCCCGCTTCCCTCGCTGTGCCTACATCAGTCCCTTTCATATTCCCTTTGGCACTGTTCACAGATGTGACTTCCTTCATCCATCCTCACTAATGATCTGTCCTCCTCCTCTCCACTGTCCTCAAGATGACAGAGACCACCCTTCTCAAACTTCCCAGTGCCAACCTGCCAACATCTGATACCCACATGATTATGGCGCCATCTCACTCATTTTCTTCTACTACCTCCCTCGATGTTTATAGTTTAGCTGTGGAGATTATTTCCAGCCCAAAACCTCCAATAAAAGTTAAATTTTATAAAACCGTAATATATAATGTTGACAGAAGTCAGTCATGTAGCTAATCCTCACCCTGCATAACAAGATTAATGAAAGTTGTGCATTGGGAAGTTACTAGTTACTATCTAATGTATTAGCAAGACGATGTATTTTCTGACTAATCCAAACCTCCCGGCCATCGCACCTATACCATTATAAAACTCACCTTTCAGAATATAATCAGTTAACAAGCTCGGAACTTTTTCACTGTCCTCCTTCATGGCACGAAGAACTGCAAAACAGAAAAGGGAAAAGACAACGATTAAAAATCCAGATCAAAAATATTATTTAATTTCAATCATTGTGGCCTTCATCTTCCTTAATTATAGGCTATAACTGACTCATGCAAATTATAGGTGATTTTCCTGATAAAGGAATACAACAGTAAAGGCCCAATAATTTATTTTAGTGGAGTAAGTTTACAGGAATTTATTTTAGGTAAGAATATCCTGCTAACCTGAGAGTTACTTCCCTGTTTTAAAATTTCCAAACAGTGGAGGCAAAAAAGAGGAACTGGATTATTTACAAGGAGCCTCGCTCTATAATAATACTGGAAAGTGGGTTACGGTAACGTGCACCTCAATGAACTCGGTGCAACAAGAGGACCTCAGTGCTGTAGATCAAGCAAACTAGAGAAACTCTCAGAGAAATGGAAAGTTAGCTATACCCCCAACAAGCATATCGGTCAGACTCCTTGAAACTTTCAAAGAAAAGACCCAAATAAAGAACAGACTTCCATGAAGCAGCACCTGGCATCTGCCTGGCTGTCGCCTCCTCTGCACTAGGGGAGGAACCTGGGAGAATTAACCTCATCCTAATTGGACAATTTTATCTTCTAAGTAAAAACTAAAAGAGAAAAAACAGCCACCTAGTATAATGTTTTTCTTTTTTAAGCTAGATCATTCAGGTCGAGATAAACTCACAAATATTATACTTTAACAGAGTTTGCCCACTCAAATTTTCTCCCAAGCATCCTGGTAAAAATATTTCACTGTTTTTCCCCACCGATACGACAAGGCAAAACAGTGTAACTGTCAAATCAGCCTTCCTGGGTTTAAACCCTGGCTCTGCCACTTCCTAATTGTGTGATGTGGAGCAAGCTACTTCACCACCTTTGTACCAAGCTCTTCCTCTGTGAAATGAGAATAATAATTAGATTTCATCTCAAAGGTTTGTGAATGGGGACTAAGCTACTAATTCAGATACAAAGGTCCTATCGTAGTGCCTGGCACATAGTACATGCTATGTATTAACTGTAACTAACACTAGTAATATTATTAAAGTTTCTATTACTATTATTATTATACCCAGAATCCCTTAATAGCTTTTAGGAGGAAGACTATATATCCATAAACACTGTGACTGTCTCCACAGGGCTCTTCTTTTGGAAAGAAAAGGAGCTTTGGACCCGAATATGTCCAAAGATTCCAAACTGTATCAACCTATAAAGACATCTCGATGCTGGAATTAGATGATGACTTTAGTTTGACCAACAAAGTATTTGTTCTTGATCTGAGAAGCGGAGGCCTGCCAGTAATTCCTGGCTTATAAGCAATATTTATTTATGTTCCCTTCTTTAGAGGGCTACCACGTTCAGTATTTCTGCTTCCAATCATGTTTAAAATTTTTTCTAACTTCTATATAAAATCACATACCAAAACCCAGCATCATTAAAAGTATCATTTCCTGGGAATTAAGAGACCCAGCTCTGTAATTAACCATCCCCCTGTGTGATCTTGGACACGCATAACTTCAGAAGTTCTTCCTGAAAATAAAAGGGCTGGCTACCCAGTTAATCTCTTGATTTTTTATTTCAGACTGGCTGGCATCACTTGATTTATCCATATTTAAATATAAAACTTTTTAAAGAATTATTCACCAAAGGAAAGAATAAAAGCTCCCAGTTAGCAGGCAGGGAGCTAAGAAATATGACACTTGCTTCTACTCTTAGGTTTTCCATGCCCATTCCTCCATATCTTGAATTTCCAAAATAAATATCGTCATCAATACTCATCCATGTGATGTTCTTTCATTTGGTTCCCCCCTAATTAGCAAGTATCACAAATATTTACCATCACAAAGACCTAACAGATCAGCAAAATTCAATCCCTTCATTTTAACGGCAGTGACAACAAGGCTAACTGATAGTAACTTAGCCGAAATCACACATACATTAATCTATTTACTGGGAAGTAAATAGAACAAATATTTTTTATGCTACTGTTTCAATGTGAGCAAAAGAGAGTAAGTAACTTCCAAGGATATCCCTGAAAATAACAGGGATAGAACCAGAATTCATTGCTCATTTGTGGCTATCATAAGAGATACTCAGTATCATATATATTTAAATCTAACAATTTTTTTTAATGCAAGCCCCTTGAAGGTGGATTATTTTTGTTTGCTTTGTTCACTAAAGTATCCCAAGTGCCCAGATCATGGCCTGGTACAGAGTAGGCCTTCACCAAATATTTACTGAATGAATGCATGTACTTTTTTTTTTTTTGAGATGGAGTCTTGCTGTGTCGCCCAGGCTGGAGTGCAGTGGCGTGCGATCTCGGCTCACTGCAAGCTCTGCCTCCTGGGTTCACGTCATTCTCCTGCCTCAGCCTCCCCAGCAGCTGGGACTACAGGCGCCCGCCACCACACCTGGCTAATTTTTTGTATTTTAGTAGAGACGGGGTTTCACCGTGTTAGCCAGGATGGTCTCGATCTCCTGACCTCATGATCCACCCGCCTCAGCCTCCCAAAGTGCTGGGATTACAGGCGTGAGTCACCGCGCCCGGCCTTGAATGCATGTTCTTAAAACATCACTGTCAATTTATGTTCTACCTATAATTACTCCCTCGGGTTCTACATACATAAGAAAAAAAGTGTTTACCCTAAATCCTTCCTATTCAGTTACTGACAGTCATAGATATGTAAGATCCATGAAGAATTTTATTTATGATAAATGGATACGTTCTTAAACACGTAAGAGATGATGGAGATTCAGGTTATGCTTCTTCCCAAAAGTTTAGCTCATAAATATTTCACAAGGTCAGAAAAACAGAAAAACTACAAATCAACACTAGAGTTACTGTTGTATTCAATGTCACAGCCATTGTTGGCTTCATTCTTATAAAAATAAACAATTATATATATCATTTACATCCTAAATTGACAAAACACTAACAACAAAATCAGTCAATTAAAGTCAGGTGTTTACTGATCAGCAAAAGTAAATCAGGTAATAGTTTCATTTTTTCTTTGCTCACTTTTTGTTAATATTTGAAGATCTTCAACAGATGGTGGTCCGTTTTTCTTCTCATAAGGAATGACTGTAGTCAAATACTGCCAAGTTAAAAAAAAAAAAAAAATGTCACTTAAATCGGAATTACCTTATCTCCAAAAAATTTGATACTGTTACTAGAAGGTCTATTTCATAATATAAAAACATAAGCTACTTTGGTAATGAAAATACAGGTATTGTATGGGAATAAAGGTATCTTACTATCTCAGATGGAGCTCATTTTTTTTTTTTGCCCATCTCTATTTGCTTCACACAAACCTAGTGTCAACAGAAACAACCACTTTTTTGCATTTCAGTTATTGAAAATTTCATAGGACTAAGTCTGAGGATGATTTACTCAATTTGTTCATTTTTAAAGTATTATCTCATATTCTCCTTGCATATTTTTCAACACATTTTAAAAATAGCAATTTAAACTAAAAACATAGTTTTAATAGTTCTGCACAAGAAAGTAATTTCCAACAGCAAAATAATTCTGTTTCAGACCATTTTTATTCTGGTTGAACAAATGGTCCACATATATAACACGACAACTTTGAAAAACACACACTAGCTTCTTGAAGAAGCTAACAAAGACACACTTAAATCATTTTAGAAATGCGTTATTACTATTATTTTAAATTATTGGGTAAGTCATTATAAACGTTTTTAGGTATTAAAGGAGAAAAGTGAAAGTAGAGAATGGCCTAAGGGGAAATGAATAATGAAAATTCATGTCTGAAATTGAGACAGACTTCCTAGTTCACTACTTGTAAAGGCTCACAAGTAACAGCGCCATGTCTTATAACTAATCCCATGAAAGCATAATCCATAAATGATTGTCCAGATTCTCCTCTTACCATCCCACCAAAAAAATAGTTCCATGCATTTCACATGTGCTCATATAGAAAGCCAGTGGTTTTCACCTGGAATCTCTTTAGCTCCACCCATGATTTAACCTCGTGCCCTAAATCTCAGCTCTAATCCTCATTGAGTGATCTTATCCTGCCCACAACTGAAAAACAGGATAAAGAAAGCTGCTTTACAATAACTGGATCCCTAAGTCCAGAAAACTGGTAAAACTGCATAGTTCAATCTTGGAGGCACTTAAGTGTTCCACCATCTTTTTGATGTAGACTTCTTGCAGGTGATGCCCAATTGTATAATCGAATGTTTCTTCGGAAAGAACAACAACAAAAGGCCAGAAATGACGTCCTCCTGGCTTCACTCTGCACGTGTCAGGCAACCTGGAGAGGCAGCAGGAGGCTGCGCCCTGGCCCGCTCTCTGGCTACCTGGCTGCATTTTCAGACCTCTCTGCTCCACTCAGTGGAGTCTGGAAGATTCCTTGCCTTCTTGTGAGGTTGAGAGAGGTGAGAGGCACCGGAATGAAAACTAAAATTCAAACAGCCCTTCATGGAGCTCACTGATGAGCTGCAGATGTCTGTGTGAACCTTCCCTCTTTAATAGGAATGATCCCCCTTTTTGAGAAACACATAACTACCTTCAGTAAAAACTGCAGGCATTTGATCTAGGCATTCTTTTGCTAAACTTCCTACAAGCTACATTTTGTACACCTTCTTAGTCTGCACAGAAGAGCTAACTTAAAGAGCTTTCTCTTTTAAGGTGAAAATTTCATATAGCGAAAGGTAATTTGAAGCATACCCATTCATGTGAACGTTTCCCATGTTGGTGATATTCCTTCAATCAGTATACAAAAATGTGAATCAAAAGCAAATTGCTAGATACTTGATTATACATTCATATCTATGTATAAATCTTGTATAAATAATGTCTCATGCCTCGTTTGGCAGACAACTTGAGTTGGCTGACTATGCAATACACCTTAAAAACACATGAATTTCATTTAAAGGAGGTAAGATATACTCTATACATATTTTTGACCTAGAACTCTAGTCTCAAACGTACCAACCTCTGGCCTTCCTCCCCCAAAAATGACATCTTGCTTCTTAGACTTTTAGAATTAGAGTCACATATTTTAGTTTAGTTATTTTCACAAGCAGATTTCCTACACATGCAATACAATATGTTAAAAGGTTAATGTCTATTTGTTTAAAACTAAGAGTGAGAAATGGAGCTCTAAAACATGTATTAAGAATGCATTTAATCTACTGTCCAATTTGAAAAATGCTTTTTCCTCAAAGGGAAATTTTGTTCATTATCAAGACTATAAACATAATGAACTTTTATAATAAACTTTTATTTCTCTCTTTAAGCAATGGTCTTAGTAAATTAGTAAAACTACCAGCTTTCAGGATCTTCACTTACACAGGAAATGAAAAAGCAGAGAATGAGGAAAATAAGGATAACCGAGCACCTGTTTCTCTCCACCTGAATTTCCAAAGGTGTGGCGGAGGCCATTCTGAATGACATTTGAGATCCCTTCCATGCTGAAGCGCTAAAGGCGGCAATATACGGCCCAGAAGAAAAGGACAGAGAGAGAAGTTCAAAGTCTATTAGTAAGAATGTACCATGATGACTTACGTGCCTGAGAGGCAAGCAGTTAGAAAATGCCACTACTCATCCAGATAAAGCACACAAACTCATGCTCTTTTTAAAATGTTGCTGCTTCCATTTCTTTGCAAGGTAAATGCAAAAGCAACTGTTTTTATGCTACTATACTCATGCAGGCATTTTTCTGACGTAGCTAATAAAATTGTTCCAATGTAAATGTCAGTTGTACACATATTTGTTCTATACAAAATGTGCTGTGTAATTTTTAAGATACTTTTTGATATTATTTACCTACATTTTATCAGGAGTCTGAAAACTTAATATGAACAGTATGCATATTTTCAGCTTAAGTTTGTATAATTCTACCATCAGTTTGGAGAACATTAACATAACATTTAGCAAATGAAAATGCTGTTACTTGGAGAGCTGATTATTGCTTCCCACTCACTCTTCGGGCCACCTGCCACTGCCTTGGTGCAGAAATGCGAACTAGAAGATGGCATACGCTTCCTGGAGAGCAGAGTGGATCCCATGTGCCAGTGAGGCCCCCAAAAACTTCTCCAAAGACTTTTCCACTCCGTTTCTAGGAAACAATTCTAGTTTCTTTCTCCCAGCAACCTCCAAGACTTCCTAGAATTCTTTGTACTGAAAAGGGAGTATTTTTTTCCTGAACAACTTATCTTGATTTGTAACCAGTCTACAATGTCATCAGGCATCGTAAAAAGAGTCTGGTGGCACCTCTATGGCGGCTGAGTCAAAGGAGTGAGATAGATTCTTACAGCATGACTAATTAAGGGGAAAGGCATCGTGAAAGGGAAGTGAAGGCCTGATTCAGTGGATGGTTCCTTCCCCTGGAATTTTATAGAGGAAATTTAAATCAGTAAACACATTTGAGGAGTCAACATAAAGAATATTTTACCAGGCCCCAAGGGGCAGAAGAAAGGAAACCAAGGAAATGGTCATCAAGAAACATATATAGTTTCGTCCAGTGGTTCTCAAAGTGTAGTCCGGGGATCCCCCTCCCACTCAACTCCTGTCAAGAGGTCCCTGAAATCCTCTCAGGAGTTCATGAGTTCAAAAATGTTTTCTTAATACTACTAAAATATGAGTGGTCTTTTTTACTCTCATTCTCTCATGGCTTACAGTGAAATATTCCAAATGACAGACTGCATGCAGAAGCACATTTGTGAATCTAGCTGTCTTTCATTAAGCCAGATGTTAATGAGATTGACAAAAATACACAGCAATGATATTTTTTCATGTTGTAAAATATTATTTTTCATAAATATATGCTCCTTATAATGAATTTATTTTTGGTATTTTTCATGAATTTATATTTTCAATTTTATCACTTTTAATCTGTAATATAGCAAATATTAAGCTTCTTGGGGTCCTCGATAAATTTTAAGAGTGTAAAGAAATCTTGATGACAAAAAGCTAAGAAATGCCAACAGGCTGAATCATTGAGGGAGCTATGTGCTTCTGTATCCGTCATGTAACTCTATGGAGTTACTGAAAATCTGAGTTCCAAATGTTACCACCTTATAGGACACTGTATAAACATGCCTCGCCTCCTAAACCATCCATCTTCCCTATCTAGCCTTTCCCAGATTTGCAAGGCGGTTTTGCTTCAGCAAGAATCAAATATCTAGTCAGGATACTCTGCTGACGACTCTTCACTTCACTGAAAGCATAACTATTAACTTTGATGGAAGAGGCTAGTTATAAAACAAAAACCTACAGGTAACTACTTTTGTAAACTTTTTTAAACAGATTATCAAACGAGAGAACATCTTAGGCTTCAGAGTATATAATGACAATTATGAGAAACTATTTTCAAATAACCAAGTCAGTTTTTTAATTATTTCCCTAAAATATATTTTCTTTCAAATGTGACCAAGAGAAACACACTTGTTTTTAAGTACTTAGTCTATGTTACCTGGCTCCATTATCTATGGGCATGTTAAAACTAGATACAAATTCATAAAATCTAAAGCAAGATTAAAAGTTTCAGAATCCACATTATCAGGGAATTGAGACACATTTTATATTTGGAAAGCATATTCTGAAAACACTAGCTTTATGTTCCCAACCAGAAAGCCAATACCTGTCACTAGAAAAAACAAAAGTTGATGCAGTTTCAATTTTATAAGATGCAGATGTAATTTAGGTTTTCTTTATTAAATGTTTGGTTGCAGACATTACTGCGCCATCTCAACTACTGATAGCCTGACTACTTGTGAAAGATAGCTTTTGTGCCACCAGAATTCTAGGCTTAGGGGAAATCAGTGAAAATGCAACCATGGGACGCCAAGGTAACCTGGAAAAACAAAACTAACAGCTGATGCCAGTGAAAGAAGGTAAAGCAAGGAACGCAGAACCTCTGTCCTTGCTGCTGAGTCAGTGGCTGTAGCCGACAAGGCCCTACTGTCCCCAGCTCTTTCACTGACAATGAACCAGGGAAGCAACGTGCAGCCTGTACAGTTCAATAGCCTCTTGATCCGTTGGAAAATTACAGAACAAGGAAATCAGAAGGTTCTACAGGAAAAAAAAAAAAAAAACTAAAATCTATGTCTGAGAATGTTCCTCTATCAAACACTTCAGTTGCCAGCAACTCCCACCTCCCCAGCAGTCAGGCAGCACCAATGTTCTCCCTCCACTGCATTTCCAAACTCTCCCTCTCTACTAGCTCCTTCCTGACAGCAACCTGAAATTCTCAAACCCTCAACCTATTTCCTTTCCCGAGGGTTTCCTGAAACAACTCTTCCCAACATCATTTATTCGATCCAGAAGACCACGGCCACTTTTCAGATCTGTGAGACATCCAGGAATCCCTCCTCCCTCCTTGGATTCAGAGACACCACACTCTCCCAGATTTCCCTCACCCCAACCCTCCTGCTCTGTAGCTGCTTCTTCAAAGAGTCACCACTTTCTTCATTCATCCCTTAAATACCAGTGTTCCCTAGGATCTTGTGCCTTTTTCTTGATTCACCTCTCAGATGCTGCTGTACCTCGGGATTCTGTCCCTATTTCATTCTCATGCACCCCTCTGGACATGACCACTCAATAGCTTCAGCTTCTGCTTCCATAAATTGATAGCTCCACTTTACTAAGATCAGTAAAGTGCTAAGAACAGTGACTGGCACATGGCAAAGCTCAGTATATGTTAGCGACCTTTACTGTAATTTCCCTGAGCTTCACTTTGCATGTTTAATGGCCAGCTGGACATCTGTGCCTATTGTATGTTTAATGGCCTATTGACAAGCCTATGTTCCTGTCTATATTTAATATCAATGTTTCTAAAACTCATCCAAAACTGAATTCAATGTCCTCTTCCCCACCAAAACACAGACAACAAAATTTAAAAACCGGTTCCTCCTTCCGCATTTTATTCTCCTCTCTCATTCATTTCCTCATTCTTTCAAAAAACATCCTGAGCCAGATACCATTCCAGGTATTAGAGATTCAGACTGAACACATCAGCCAAGGCCCCTCCCACCCTCCTCCTGACCTTACATTCCAGCATAACGGAGGCACAAAAAGTACAACACGTAAATGAACTGAATGCTGCAGATAACTAACACACGCCCTATCCCTAGCTCCAACAAGGTGATTAAAAACTGGATGCCTACTTTCTACTCAAACGTCAGAGAAAAGCTCTCTGAGGAGACGACATCTGAGCTGAAAGATGACTTATACACCCATCCCAGATGAGCCACAAAGGACACTGGACAAGGGAGATCTTCTCAGAGAACAAAACCAAAAGCAGCCAACCTGGCCAACTTGGGAGTCCACACCACAGCTAGTGTGCAGGAGTCTTGCAATTCTCATTCAACGGGATGGAACACAGTATCTATGGATATGTCCCTTCTCGCCTCCTTTTTATCAGATTTTATTGCAGCAACCCTGTCTTCTCTCCCCCATTGTGTACCAATGTGTTGCAACGGCTGGCTTAACCTTCAGACCATAGGTTTTGTCCAGAGCTGATGGAAAAGAGAGATATCCCCTCATTTGCTGGGCTTGAAGCTAGAAGCAGGTACTGCTGACAAGATTTACATACCTCCCTCTGGGGAAGGGGCGCATGTGCTTTATCTATGCTTGCCCTCATCAACAATCAATGACCTGACCCTAACTCTCCCCTTCTTTGGCACCCAAACCAATCAACCTCACCAATATCTCTGAAATTCAACTATTTATATTTCCATCCCTACTTTCACTTCCCTGACTCAATCTACATGAAATGGTTGCAACAGCCTCCTAATTATCTCCAGTTGCGTCCTTCCATACTTCTTCCAAAACAGACAAACTCAAACATGAAAACCATTTTTGGTTTTCTACAGCCTTGAAACAAAAACCAGGTGCCTCAGAATGTCGTACAACGCCATCCATTTTCCAGCTTCCACTCTGCAATTTCCATAGCCTCTTCTGGAGTTTCTTGCTCCCTCACCTTCTAGCTTTCACCATAATGAGCAGCCTGCATTTCCCCAGATGTCCCTAACTGTCACCTCCAAGTGGTGGCACACACCATCCCCCCAGCTCTCTGTGCCTGTTCCCTCCTCCTTCTAACTGACATCAGGGTGCAATTCAGCCTTCCCAAACCCATAAACCTAGCTAGGGGTAATAGTAATGTATGTCCATCTCGACCACAGAACACAGCCAGGCTCAGAAAACACTACAAACGTGGTAGTTGTTTTGAATATAGCAATTGTCACACCCTGTACCTAGGTTTCTCCGTGTTGACACTACTGACATTTCTGGTCAGATCATTCTTGTCACGGGAGTCAGTGCAGTGGGGTGGGATCTCTCCTAGCACCTCCAGTCTCTGTTCACCAGGATGCCAGCAGTACCACCCCCACCCTGCCCCTAGTTGTGACAACAACAAATGTTTTCAGACATTGACTCATGTTCCGTCGGGGGCAAAATTGGCCTGGTTGAGAATCACCGCACTAAAGCACACTGGATGGTTCATCATCTCAAACTGCACCCCATGGGCAGCACTGGAAAACTGAAATTGATTCGACATCCTTAACACTCATGCTGGGGACACAATTGTGGATCAATTAATGTTTGCCTAATAGTAGTATAAGAAAAGTAATCAAGGTATTTTTAATGGGGAGGTAGAGGGCACAAGATCTAAAGAGAAACAAGAAAGAAAGAAAAACAAAAATTCTGGTTAGGTTAATTTTTCATAAATTCAACTCAGTTCTCAAAATCCTTAAGGACAGAAAAAAAAAGTCAGATACTTCTTTCATATGCTCCAAAAAGCAAAAACCAGACTTCAATATGTAGGAGGCATCTGACTGATAGTCAGTGACCTAACCTGCTAAACGCTACAGCGATTCTTATCAATACCAGTGGGATACTTCCAGATTTCTGTATGAAACCAGGAATCACATCTCAGGCAAAAGTCTTAGAATCAGAAAATTAGTCAGCTTGGACAGAAAAGTGCTGAATTAGAAATCAAAGATCTGGGTTCCTTCCCAGCTTTGCCACTAATTGTGTGACAGGAGGGCAGTCACTTTACTGCTAAGGCCTGTTTCCTCACCTGTAAAACAGTGGATTAAATAATATTAACTTTAAACGTCTGCTTATTGGTAAATCCTATAAGTCTATGAATTCATTCAACCAAAAAGATCCATTATTAAGAAAGCAAATTAAAAACACACACACATGCATAGACACACACATGCGTGCGCGCGCACACACACACACACTCTATAGGACTAAATAAATGAGTGCTCCAGAATGGCAGAACTGCACAGCCAGATGATACATTCAGAGTCCAAGGGCTTCATTTTCTTATGAGGAAATGACTGCATTCTGAAGGGAGAGACAGGTCTTATGCATCTCTCCATCCCCGCAGCTTGCATAGTGCCTGAGCCATAGCAGGCATTTATAAACGTCTCGTAAGCTGAAGTTGTGACACTCCTAATACCAGAACCCAAGAGCCTTAGAGTCTGTGATCTTTTCACCATATCATGAGGTGTCTTGACTTCTTGCAGGAGAGAAAGAAAAAAAAAAAAGCCCAAAATAAGTTGAATGTGAACAGAATAAAGATGACATGACAGAACATAAAGTTACTTTTCAGAAGAGTGAACAATGGAGTTCTGGAAAAGTCCACTGAAGAATCTAGTCTAGGAAAGTAACATGAGATTAATGAAATATTATTGTTGGTGTGGTTTGTAAAACATAAAACAATGGAGTGAGTAAGAAATCTCAAACCCCTGCCAGGCACGGAGGCTCATGCCTGTAATCCCAGCACTTTGGGAGGCCGAGGTGGGTGGATCACCTGACGTCAGGAGTTTGAGACCAACCTGGCCAACCTGGTGAAACCTTGTCTCTACTAAAAATACAAAAATTAGCCGGACATGGTGGCGGGTGCCTGTAATCCCAGCTACTCAAGAGGCTGAGGCAGAAGAATCACTTGAACCCGGGAGGTGGAGGTTGCAGTGAGCCGAGATCGCACCATTGCACTCCAGCCCAGGCAACAGAGCAAGACTCCGTCTCAAAAAAAAAAAGGAAGAAATCTCAAACCCCTAGCTAGGATACTCAAATAGTAGCAAGTAGAAGATCAGTGAACTAGAAGGATAAAGGAAAAGAGAGACCAGGGCAGTGAGACCAGAAAGAAACAGGAAACGAACTGTGTAGAGCATACTGTGCATTCTGTTTTATGACTGCCCTGTAAATTCCAAAAAATCATACACCCTTTTGGAAGGCAAAATGAATTTTAAAAAGATAAAACCTCAGAGGCAGGTTAAATTTACTTTTTCGTAAACGTCACCTCATTTAGAAGCACTAATTTACAACCTTGAGAACAGATGCGGTATTATTAGGTGCTTATGGTGCTTAACTGGGCCAGAGGGAAGATTTTCTCTATGCTTAAATTTTATAAGTAGGAGGACAAGGAGAGGGAGAGACAGAAGGAGTAGGGGAGGAGGGAGAGAGAGTGGGAGGGGGGAAGGGAGGGAAGCATTTCTTTGTTAACATTTCTCAAGGTTAAAGTACCACAGACATATCAAAGCGCCAACAGAGCTAAGTCTCAGGGTTATGAGCTGAATGAAATGAAGGACACTAAAGATTTGTTACTAAATAAATAAGTAAATAATTTTTTAAAAGAAAGGAAAAAAATGATTTGTTACAGTTTAATTTAAATAACTGCAATAATTCAGTATATCAGAAAACCCAATCCTCCCTCCATTTAATCTACCATTTCCAAGTCTGAAATACAGAATCCAAGTGTTCAAACTCAAAGTGAAGAGCTGGTGAAAATTCTGAATCTAAAGTTACTTTGTAACTGATTCATCCATTTCCCACTACCTCTTTAGGAAGGAGTTAATAGTGCTATAAAATGCCCCTCTCAGAATGGAATTTTTGATAGGAGCCTATTTGTGAGCAGGAAAATGATTAAGCATTGCAGTATTTACTTTATTGTTGCCCTCACTACTGACAAATGTCAAAGTAATGTGGCAAGGACGGAGGAAGAGGGTATTCAATACACAGCTTCAACACCAGTATTTATGCTGAGAATACTCACCACTGCCTCGTGGTTATTTCCTTCCCTGGCTTAAGTATGTATTGAAAGTCTCAAAATCAGTCCTTATCTGGAAACTTTTCTCAGACAAAACCAGGAGCAACAATGTGTAAATAGGATATAGATTTATAAAAATTCACCAACATCTGAAAGACAAAGAAATGGGCCAAGATCCCCAAGGCCCATTTACAACATCCTGGCAAAGCTCAGAAAAGGAAAATTCAAGCCAAGGATCCTTCCATCCACCTCTAAGTAACTCCACAACCTCATTTCAATGCATGCTGGTTCTGTGAGCTAAAGTCCCTGCGAAGCTTTTGTTTACTCATTTATGAAACGGAAATAATAACAGTAATACCTTCTTCACTGGGTTGTTGTGAAGGTTACATGAAATAATCCATGCAAGTACCCAGCAAAGTGCTCAGCAAATATCAATATTCAAAAAAAGTATTGGCTATAATTCCTGAAAATAAAAAGGCTAGAATAATATTTTAGACACAACTCCCAAAGAGAAATAACCACACCTTTCTACTTTTCTCCAGAACAGCAAAAACAGCATTTCAAGTTCTTCTAATATAAATAAAACTGCAGCTGAGAAAGAATAAATCCCTGATTATAGTTCCTAGCTGATAGGACTGAAAACAACATAAAGAAGAGACATTACTATCTATGACTAAGTACAGAATCAGCAAAAAAGTTTAAACAGAAAACAAGTTAACAAATAATTCGGTCTTTCTGAACAATAAAAAGAAAAGAGCTGGAGAACACTATGCTACATTAAAGTGAACAAGAATCAGATACAGTGCTGTAGTTTGTTAGTTCTTCTCTGGTATCCTAAACATATCTGCTTATTCTACACACAGCATATTCACCAGTTCAACCAACTTCACAGAAAGCAACATCCAAGACAGGGAAAGCAAGACAAACAAAGGGCCCAGGAAATTTACACTATTCCTGCTACCAAACTTGTTTCTCAGCCTCACCTGACACCAAATGGTACAGATTTCTAACTGGCCAGGAAATCATTTAAAAATCTCAATATCAAAGCTCAATGTCAGAAAAAAAGGTTTGAAAAAGCAATCAAGGAATGCTTTTCATCTATTTCTGACTGTTACTCTAATCTACTCTTACTTCATTAATGTTCTTTATACTCAGGAGGTTCAAACGAAAGCAAAATTAAAACATAATTATTGTTCCTTATAAATCATCACATCATTTTCAATAGCTTGAATATGATTTTCAAACATTAATTTATACAATAGGTTTAATTTTTAATAAAATAATCAAAACATGAGGAAACAAGTGTAGAAAATTTAGAGTAAAAATATTCAAATAGGTATTAAGGTGTAAAAGTAATATCTTGTTTTAACACTTCAAATAATTTTAATGTGAATTATAAAGCAGTTATAAAAGCAAATTCTACCAAAAAATATTTTTTTTTAAAAACAGATCTAAGTAAATTAGAAAATATACATCATACCTAAGCAGATACACACTTGAAAATCTTCGATATTAAACACCTATTATATAAGTTTATTTTTATGGCAGAAAAAATGTAATACAAAGATCTTCAAAATTAACATTAAATAATTTTTTATATTTGAAGATTTTTTTAAAATTTTTATGTAACTTAATATTAATGTGGAAACTAAATTAATTTTTGCCAAATATTTTCAAAGCCACTAAAACTAGAATAATTGATCTTGGCAATTTTAGAAATTCCTTCCTGAAACTTATAAATACTCTAAGTACAGTCATGTGCTGCTTAAAAACGAGGATACATTCTAAGAAATGAGTCAGGCAACTTGGTCGTTGTACAGACCATCACAGAGTGTACTTACACAAACCTACATAATTGTATAGCCTACTCCATACCTAGGCTACATGGGACAGCCTATTGCTCCTAGGCTACAAACCTACACAGCCTGTTACTATACTGAATAACACAGACAACAGTAACACAATGGTAAGTATCTAAATGTAGATAAACATAGAAAAAGTACAGCAACTGGGAGGCCGAGGCGGGTGGATCACGAGGTCAGGAGATCGAGACCATCCTGGCTAACATGGTGAAACCCCGTCTCTACTAAAAATACAAAAAACTAGCCGGGCGTGGTGGCGGGCGGGCGCCTGTAGTCCCAGCTACTCGGAGGCTGAGGCGGGAGAATGGCGTGAACCCGGGAGGTGGAGCTTGCAGTGAGCCGAGATCGCGCCACTGCACTCCAACCTGGGCGACAGAGCAAGACTCCGTCTCAAAAAAAAAAAAAAAAAAAAAAGAAAAAGTACAGCAACAATACAGCATTCTAATCCTGACTCCATCATCTATCTATACGCAGTCCATGACTGACTGAAATCTCACTATGTGGCACACAAGACTGTATACAAGAAGAACACAACTTCCTGGCATATTACAGCTTTTATGTGAACTTGTTTATATTAACAATGACCTCTCTAAGACATAAAGAAGTCAAGAATGGACTCCTGATTTTTACTACATTAACTGCTTGGTCATGAAAGTTCACCCTTACCAGCCTACCACCAAAAACCACTGCAGAAAACAAAGAGTAGATGATAAAAACATATCAGAAACTGATGATGACATATATTTCTCTAGGTAATATTATTTTTCATAAAACAAATGTGTTCCACATCTAAAGTAATTCATAATTCATAGCTTTGAATTATTAAAATAATCATTATATATTCAAGTTTCTCTCCACCCTACAATGACCTTCCATCATGCTAATAGTAATTTTTAGTAAATGCTTTGCACTAAAGAAAATGCAGCAAGATACTATCAAATATCACCAACAAATTATTGTTAAAATATGTCAATATTTACATTCAAGAATGTATATCAGAGCCAGGCACGGTGGCTCACGCGTGTAATCCCAGCACTTTGGGAGGCCGAGGTGGGTGGATCACTTGAGGCCAGTCGTTCAAGACCATCCTGGCCAACTTGGTGAAATCCCATCTCTACTAAAATACAAAAATTAGCCAGGTGTGGTGGCAGGGCCTGTAATCCCAGCTACTCGGGAGGCTGAGGTAGCAGAATCGCTTGAACCCGGGAGGTAGAGGCTGCAGTGGTCCCAGATGGCACCACTGCACTCCAGCCTGGGCGACAGAGTGAGACCCTGTCTCAAAAAAAAAAAAAAAAAAAAAAATGTATATCAAGTAGAATTTAGTATCTCAAGCACCACTGCTTAAATAAAGGGGAAAAAGGCTGGACACTGTCACTCACTCCTATAATCCCAGCACTTTGGGAGGCCAAGGCAGGTGGATCACCTGAGATCAGGAGTTCGAGACAAGCCTGGCCAACATGGTCAAACCCCATCTCTACCAAAAAAAAAAAAAAATACAAAAATTAGCCGGGCGGGGTGGCCCGTGCGTGTAATCCCAGCTACTCGGGAGGCTGAGGCAGGAGAATCGCTGGAAGCCGGGAGGCGGAGGTTGTAGTGAGCCAAGATCAAGCCACTGCACTCCATCCTGAGCAGCTAAGTGAGACTCCATCTAAAAAAAAAAAAAAAAAAAAGATAAAGGGAAAAAAAACTCAGTGCCTTTTCCACTTCTCCTCTAACCTTCTTTTAAAATCACATTTTATCACTGTGTATAATACAGGATCTCCAAGGGACTGCCAACATTTTTATTCCTTTTGTTGGTCTCCACATCTAGAGAACACTGGTCTACCTGCTCGCTCTCTTCACCTAGCTACCGGGATTCAGACACACAGCACAGAGGTCAGCTGTTAGGCAAGAAGCTGCCACACGGAGCTTGGAGACTGGCTGGCCAAGATGTCACTATCTGGGGGCAAAGCTCAGGCTGCTGCTGAAGGGGCTCCAAGAAAAGGAACAACTCAACATAATCTCATGATAAAACAAGGCAACCTTTTAAATACAAATTTCAGACACATTACAGTACTCTTTTTAGCTATGCAAACTCACTTAACTGGAGTTCATAACTTTTTTTCTCTACTTTTTAATTTTACTAAGTCTAAATCAGAGATTGGCAAAGTTTTTCTGTAAAGAGCCAGGCATTAATTATTTTAGGCTTTGTAAGCCACACAGTCTCCATGGCAACCACTCAACTCCGTACATATAGCACCAAAGCTGCTACAGATGATAGATAAATGAACGAACATAGCTGTGTTTCAATAAAATGATATTCATAAAACAGGTGAAGTGTTGATTTAGCCCTTGGGCAGCAGTCTGCTTTGACAATCCCTAGTCTAGATTGTCTGAGCAAATGTGCTGTTAAAAAATTCCAAATTAAAAAGAAGGGGGGAAAAAGCCAGGACCATGTTGTTTTAAACAGAAGCCCTAAATAAAGGCTATCAGTCATATTATAACATGAGCTGAGTCACAAAAACGAAGCAATGTATCTGCGAAAGAAAAGATATACAAGAAAGAGTGTGTATCATCTAAGCCCTAGCTCTCCCCTATCCTTAAGCAATTCTCTCCCTAACCCCCAAAAAGCAATAAATTAGGGTAATGTGATTCTTTCTACAGTTTTTTCTTTTCTCTGCTACGATTAGTCACTGATTGCTAATATCCCAAAAGTTGTCAGTATAAACTTTTTCAGGGTTGACTGAAGCAGTCATGCATTTTTGACGGTGGTGAGTATAACACACTAGAAATGCTCTCTTGAAAGTTCAATGTGATTACGGCAAACAGAAAAGACTATTGATTCCTATCTTCTCAACAAGACTTAGCATAAGCAACCTTACATGTGACAGTCAAGTCAAAGATTTGTTACTAGATGCTCACAGAGTAAGTATTCCATTTTCATACATATAAGTTTACTAAGTTATGATGCTAAGCAGGTAGGCCATAATGCCCAGACAACTTCAGATAACACTAGATGAATAGCAACTACTAAATTACAACATAAACCTGGTGTTGTTCGACCTATTCTTGTATTCATGAGAACTGCTACTGAAACTCAATGACCTGTGAATGTTCGATATAACAGAAGCCTGGCTCCCCCAATAAAAATCCCCAACAGAACAATAATAATTCAAATACTACAAATCTAAATCCTCCGGGATTCAATCTCCTGTACGCTGAAGTTTCAATTCAACAAACATGCATTAAGTGATGTGCAAAGAACAAGAAATGAGGTGAGGTGCTGGGAAAGCAGTGTGAATGAGCCTTTAAAGAGCTTGCACTCTGTTAGAAGAGAGGTTTAAGCCAATGATTACAACACAGTGTGGTGCTTCAATATCAAAAGTATGTGTACCCTCACAAATAAATATGAAAACATCTCATAATAGGCATATAAACATAATAGGCAACTCATAAAAGAATACAGATGGTCAATAGATCAAACCCATTGTCTGCCTATGCAATCGGTGTATATTAAAAAGCTCATAATATCCACCGTTGGTGGGAGGTGTGGGAAAATGGCCATTCTTATGCTCTTACTGGACCACATTTCTACAGAATAATTTGAAAAGCTGGTCATTTAAAGCCGTTTAAAACTGTATATTCTTTGACTTGGAAATTCTATCGGTTTCAGTGAGTGGATAAACTAGTTTTGCTAACCAAAGGAAAATAATTCAATTTTAGGAAAACGGTAACTTTGGTTTAACAGTATAAATTTCAGACTCCTACAAGATATCCAAAGGGAATTGTCTAGGAGGCAGTTGGACATATATAATAATTAGCATTTACTCATGGTGTTTGCTATGTTTGCTAATCTTACATAATTTCATTTAATCTCTCCAAAACTCAAAGCCGTCTGTATAACATTGGCAGGACCAAGATTCAAACACAGCTCTTAACCCAAAGTTCTTAGTCAATATTCGATTCATGGTCCATGGGTTTGACACCTGGCAGAAAGGTCCAAGATAGAAATATACATTTGCAAGTTTATCTTTCATTCACTCATTCATTCAGCAGAAATGTATTAGGTACCTAAGGTTGGATCTAAGAATACCAAGAAAGTAAAGTAAACTTTCTTATCCTTAGGGACACAAAACAGAGATAGGCATGAAAACAAAAAACTGCAGTATGATATGACAGTGATAATAGAAATACTGAAGAGGAATAATACTAACCCCCTTTAAAAGAGAGAGTAGTCAACTCTGCATCAGAGACAGAGTCATCAAGGAAGGTTCTAAGAAAGGAAGACAATGCTTGGCCATGATTTTGAAGGATGAGTGGGAAAAAAAAAAATCCCCCAAGTGGACAGAAGAAGGAAGTAAGGAATGTGATTCCAGAAGAAGAACACTGACTATAAAGAAGCGTTACCCAAAACAGCACGGTCAGTACAAAGAAATACATGTAAATCACCACACTGATAAATGCACAGTGCCCTTTAACCGCTCTCTAACCCCCATCCTCTGCTCCTCCAGATGCTGCAAAAAAGGACAGAGGAACTATAAAGCCTGCCATTCTCTTGAATTGCATTTCCCAAAGAGGTCCACTCCTCTAACCTCCCCTCCAAACTGAGAATTGGAAAGGGACTAGGCAGCCTCCCTTGTCAATGAGAAGCAGTGGTGTAGCGACACTCTCCAAAACAGCTTCCCAAAAGCATCCCTATCTACCGCCTCACCCAGCCTTTGGTTTTCTTCATGGTCTTTATTTACCACTAAAATTCCATCCTCTATTCATTCTTTTCCTTGTTTATTGCCTTTCTCCGTCATTAGACTATTCATTAGACTATAAGCTCCAGGAAGGCCTGGGATGGGCCTTGTCTATTCTATTCTATTCACCACTGTGGTTTTCTTTGTTTTTTGCTTTTTGTTTGAGACAGGGTCTTTTGAGACAGGGTCAGGCTGTAAGTGGAATGGTGTGACCATGACCCACTGCAGCCTCAACCTCCTGGGCTCAAGCAATCCTCTCGCCTCGGACCCCCAAGAAGTTGGGACTACAGGTGCTTGCCACCACACCTGGCTAATTTTATAATTTTTATTTTGTAAAGACAAGGTCTCACTATATTGCCCAGTCTGGTCTCAAACTCCTGGGTTCAAGGGATCCTCCCACCTCAGCCTCTCAAAGTGCAAGAATTATCATCATGAGTCATCCTGCCCACTGTATCCGGAAGAACACTTGCCACAGGAAGACACTCCACAAATGCTTGCTGAATGAATGAGTGCTGTTTTACCTTACCCAACATACAGCATTATGATTATTTTAAACCTAAAACTCCAATCAAAATAGTATTTCACTTTTATCAGGTAATACTTTCTGGAACATTTCACATATTTTCACGGTCTAATGAAATTTTCTAATGCTCTAAATAGCATCCCTATGCCCTCTATTTTGTTTTTCACCACAACAAATATTTAAAACAAAATCTGTCTCCAAAATTAACAATTAAGAAGTTTAACTCTGCTCTATACACACAGCAATCTTTCATTAGAGTATCTTTGGACCAAAGAGAACGAGGTAACAATTTTAGATAAAGTGGAATGCCAACTACAAACTGATGTACCGCTTCAGTGAAACATACATCAAGAAAAACAGAAGGAAGTTATTCTATACTTAACCAAAAACTCCAAGTCCTGCTAATAAAACAAAAATATCTCAGGTAGGAAAAAAAAAATGACTGACGTTATTTAAAAAACAGATAACACATGACAATGCTAAGGAGGTCACCATTTTTTAGGAATTAGTATCACTGATAAATAGTAAATTCATAGAGACCAGGTCTTGCGAAGACTGTATGTGATATAAAATGCTTGGTAAAATGTTTGGCAAGCTCCTGGAATGTGTTTATCCAACTGGCCATTTCACTTTGGGTTTATTCTGAGCAACTTTCAGGCTACTTGTGTCACAGACAGGATGGTCTTTCCCTAGTATTTTAGGCTTTTTTTTTTTTTTTTTGAGACAGAGTTCTGTTGCCCAGGCTGGAGTGCAGTGGAGCAATCTCGGCTCACTGCAACCTCTGCCTCCTGGGTTCAAGCGATTCTCATGCCTTAGCCTCCTGAGTAGCTGGGATTACAGGCATGCACTATCACACCCAGCTAATTTTTGTATTTTTTAGTAGAGACGGAGTTTCGCCAGGTTGATCCACCCACCTCGGCCTTCCAAAGTGCCGGGATTACAAGGCATGAGCCACCGCACCCAGCCACATTTTAGGCTTTAAAAGGATACAGGAAACTAGTACTGCAAGCTTAGCCGTGCCATTACTGAACTGATTAAAATTTTTGACACAAATTGTAAATCAGGCAAAATGCAACTTCAAAGGTTCAAATATTATGAAAAATATTTACTGTTACTATGAATCTATTTCAAGACCAATGAAGGCTGAAGTAAGACCTAACTGTTGCCTTGCCAAATCCTTTCTCAATATAAATGCCATGTAAAATTACACAATGGATTTACTCTAACCCTTTTTACATGGGAGTTACAAAAAGAAGCCTTTAAACCCCTCTAGGGATAAATTTACTTTTCTCAGCCAAGTGTTAACAGCAATAAATGGAGGATTTACATGTAATCCCTAAAAGCAAATAGGCAGAAATTACCAACCATGCTATGACTTTTTAACTAAGCATTTTATTTAATCCCACTTATATAACAGGACAATTTAAAGGGTGCCAGTTCTAAAAATATGAGATGCAAATGCAAAATAGTGTCCCTAATATTTTAAAGCAAATTTTCTAGGATTGTATATTCAAACAAATGTGGGCTGCTTTTGGTTTTTTTTCCAGAGTACTCACTAGGAATGACTAAATAAACACCTATTCAATCAATACTGCCATTTCTTAAAAATAATAGATATCTGAAAACTTTTTTCAAAGTCAATGTATAAGTGATATCCTTTCGAAATAGATACAAATGAACATTAAACTAAAAAAAAATGGATTTATTCATAGGCTAATAACAGTATAATAAATGAGCTACATGGTAAGAGTCTCTTTGTGTTAACTGCTCATTGGTGGCCCACCATCCTAGAACTGTATTTCCAGGATTCCATCAGCATCTGGTTAATGAGATCTATTTCTCTGGTAAGTATTCTTTAGATAAATCAGACTTTATCAAAAACAGAATTCATATTATTGCAAACCATAATAGCTAGTTTGTGATTTGTAAGACCATGTTATTGATATCACAAATCTAAAAGAGATGTTCCATTGAGAAAAAGAGATCCCTTTACCCAACCATTATACTCTAAAAATAAAACCAACATTTCTTCACACACATACAAAATCAAGGCAAAAATATACAAGACTTCGACACAAAAAAATCTTATCAAAGGGTCAGCGTTTCACGTTCTAAACTTGTTTTCACCGGTCAGTAACAGTCTAGTCTGCCAAATAGTAGGCCAAACGGCTGATGTCACTTACCTTCTTGTATTCCAACCTCGCTGAAAAATCAGGAGAAACCTGTTTACAAACAATCTGTGCCTTGAGCAGAGTTCTGCTACCTCTAAATAAACCCCTTTTAATTTCTGATCACACGACTCATAAGAGTTCAGCAAAAATAAGAAAAAAAAATTACTGGCCAAATACACATAACCACTCTTCACATTCTGATGTAGTAACAATGGTCACTTGCTAAGGCTTCTTTTCTTCAAGACATTCTCCTTTTTTGCCCCCTCTTCCTTCCACTTACTTCCCTGCTAAAGATTTCAGTATTATTCAGATAACCAGTACCCTTTAGTCAAGAAAACGGCTTTCTGAAGAAACTGAGCACAGTGGTACCCTGGAATAAAATCCCCCTGGGCTCTGAGTAGAAGTGCAACACTCCTGCCCATGTACAACCTGTCGCACCTGCCACCAGCCCGGAAGGCCAGGACTACCATGGAACCTGTTTCCAGCGTTCGACGCCTCCTGCAAAACACCACTTACTGTGCCAGGCATATGACTTCTCTCATTCTTCCCATTCTGAGAGCTGCCATTTTTTAGCTTCTTTTTCTTTTTTGCTGTTTCTTTGTGCTCTTTCTGTTTGTTTTGCACTTCAATAAGAACAGAAATAAAGCTGTTTTTCACTTCCTTTTCAAACTCCAGTTCATCTCGTAAAGCCAACTGCTGCACCAGCTCCTCAGAGTACTCCTTAATGGCAGTCTCAATTTCTTCTAGGATTTCATTTAACTCAGACACTGAGAGCCTTTTCACTCCTAGGACCAAAAACAAAATACAGCAGATATTAAGGCAAAAGCGTTTCAAGGAAGCAAAACAGAGGAGTCACTAGGAGTAACTAAATAAACACCTATGTAATCAATGCCAAAGAGCAAAAATTATATTCCAAGCAATTAAATTGACTGTGTGTGATCTTCTCAGAATTCTAAAATTTCTGGAGGGCAGGTCTGAGTAGTGGTAAGTGGGCAGGTGAGTCACTTCTCAGTTTGCTGGGAAGAAAGTCTAACGAAAGTTTTTACTTGTGCAAATAAATCATTCCATGAATAATACTTTAGTCAAGACTGTGAAGGCTTGTACATGGAAAAGAACAAACACAAAAGCAGAGGGAAAGTACAGAATCCACCTGCTGACAAGAAACTGCAAGCCATTCAGCAGGGTTCTGGGATATCTCTGAACAGGAAAGGAGTTGATCTGAAAGAATTAAATTAAATACATACTTAATGACATACACCCCAATCTGTGAATTTTGTTGAAAATTGGTGATATGGTTTGTATCTGTGTCCCCACTCAAATCTCATATTGAAATGTAATCCCCAATGTTGGAGGTGGGGCTTGCTGGGAGGTCATTGGATCATGAGAGCAATTTCTAACAGTTTAGTACCATTCCCCTGGTGCTGTTCTCATAACAGAATTCTCATGCGACCTGGTTGTTTAAAAGCGTGTGGCACCTCCACCAGGCCCCCTTCCTCCTGCTCCAGCCATGTGAAGATGCCTGCTCCGGCTTTGCCTCCTACCATGAGTAAAAGCTCCCTGAGGCCTCCCCAGAAGCAGATGCTGCCAGGCTTCCTGTACAGCCTGCGGAACCATTAGCCAATTAAACCTCTTTTCCTATAAATTACCCAGTTTTAGGCATTTCTTTGTAGCAGTACGAGAATGGACTAAACAACTGGGAAGACAAAGGGGAACAATATTCCCTGAAACCCCATTTCAGTCTTTTCTCAGCACTTCTCCCCATGTGAGAGATAGGACACTGTTAAAGTCCCAAACCACAGGGCCTCAGAATGTGGAGAGGGGGTCTTTGAAGAGGTAAAACAAGGTTAAATGAGGGCACTAGGATGGGCCCTAACCCAGTATGACCAGTATTCTTATAAAATAGGGTGACCAGAACACAGAAGAAAGACCATGTGAAGACATAGGGAGAAGGCAGCCATCTGCATGTCATGGAGAGAGGCCTCTGAAAAAAAACCAAACCTGCCAACACCTTGATCTCAGACTTCTGGCCTCCCAAACTGTAAGAATATAAATTCCTGTGGTTTACGCCACTCACCCTGTGGTACTTTGTTCTGGCAGCCCTAGCGAACCAATACAGATTTCAGTATCTATATCAAGTATCAGGACTGTATTTGGGAGTCAGGACCTTAACGCCATTTAGCCCATATCTACAGAAGCATGGTCACATCAGACCATCTGAAAGACTTTGCTCTGTCTGACCATCTGTATGCTGAAGCCATACAACCAACGTTCTTTAGGTACCTAAGCTTAGGACTGGGCATGCCATAAAGATAAAACTAGGTGACAACACGGGTTGAGCAGATACAGACTCTGTCACTGCTTACTCAAGGAGACCAGTCATATGGCAATGATTAGATACACACCTTCCTTCCAACCGGTCTCAGGCTCTTCACAGGCTGGTTATAATTATTCAGAAACTTTTCATGAAAATCAACTGTAGAGTTTCTAGAATTAATTATTCTCATATACGTCAAACAGATCCATGGTTCCCAAAATTCTTCACAGTAACACATAAGACTATTTGTATAGACAGGAATTGCATTTGACAAAAGAATTACTGAATATCTATTCTACACTTCAAATATGATGGGGTTTGTTATAGACTCAATTGTGTCCTCTCCAGATTCATGTGTTGATGTCCTAATCCCACTACCTCAGAATGTTACAGTATTTGGAGATATGGTCTTTAGTGACATTAAAATAAGGTCATTAGGATAGACTCTAATTCAATATGATTGCTGTCCTTATAAGAGGAAATTTGGGGCCGGGCATGGTGGCTCACGCCTGTAATGGCAGCACTTTGGGAGGCTGAGGCAGGTGGATCATGAGGTCAGGAGTTCGAGACCAGCCTGGCCAACATGGCAAAACTCCGTCTCTACTAAAAATATAAAAATTAGCCGGGCGTGGTGGTGGGCACCTGTAATCCTAGCTACTTGAGAGGCTGACACAGGAGAATTGCTTGAACCCAGGAGGCAGAGGTTACAGTGAGCCAAGATCACGCCACTTCATTCCAGCTTGGGCCAAAAAGTGAAACTCCATCTCAACAACAACAACAAAAAAGCAAATCTGGACACAGACACAAACAGAAGGAGGATTAAATCAAAGCTTTCTGGAGATGATCATACTATACATTTGATATAGACAAAAAGCACAGAAATCATTGATTTAAGCAGGCTCCCTTACTCTCTTCGTAACTGCTGGTACTAGACCTCTTAAGAGTTTGAATTTCCTGGGAAAGCATTGAAAGCCGATCTGACTGTGTAGGGGTTTCATCATCTTCTGGGTCCGGTGATTCCTGCATCATTTCTTCAATTTCTTCAATAACCTTCGAAAACATACATACCACTGTTAATCAAATAAACAAAAGGAAAATGATCTAGCTGGAACACGGTGCTCACCTAAGGCACCCAGAGCAGAAATGCACTGAATTCTCCATTAACCAATGATGTTCAGGTGTGGATGCTCTGAATAATGAAAATTTTGATTGTAGGAGTGAACATGGTTTCTCAAGAAAAAATTACACTATACTAAACACAAACCTAAATAGAGTTGGATTTACTATGTCCATCATGGTTCAGAAGGCCCTAACATGTCTTGCAAAGTCTAGGAAATCGTGCTACAAACACATAATAATTTACTTCAGACACGCCAGAACCAGATCATAGAGTAATCGTTAGAAGAAAGCAAATAACAGAAAATTTACCGTAGACATACAAGTGCTCAATTTAAACGTATCTCATCAAAAATTCTGACATAAAATTTAGAAAATACAATAGTACAAAAAAAGTATATATAAATGGGAAATGACCTCCACGACAGCAAAATATTCTTTCAACAGCAGAAAAATAATTTTATACATTAATTCAATGAAAAATAAAGGGATTTTTTTAATTACTTAAAAAGTAGAAGTCCAAAGAGAAAAATGCTGTGAAAAGCAGAAAAACTTCAGAAACACAATTTGCCTTAAAACAATGATCTACTGTCTAGTACAATGCTGCTTAAATCTTACGACAGTATCTTGCCCTGTTGATTCTAAAAGTTGAGAAGGATATAGAACTCAGCGAAAATGTAAAGGAAAGCCAGGAAAATTACTCAACAGTTAGAAAAAAGGAGCTAAAGTTAAAAAAAAAAAAAATTAAATACAATTAAATGAAAGAGTAAGACATCATGAGCATATTTACCATGCTTCATGAATTAAAAGTTTAACAGGTAACATTTCCACCAAGGAAAAATAAAGGCAAATCTGAAGGAGATGGGATTATGTTAATTAAATAAGGGTCTCCAAAACAGGCAATATAATATGGCACAATGAGCCACTCAAGGATCCTACAGATCTGAAAAACAGGGAGAGTTTATGGTATTAGGCAGGTCAGTGAGGGGACAATGAATTCTCAAGGTCGTGTCTATCCCTAGATTACCCTCTACCTCAAAACAACCCTCCAACCTACTATTACCTTGCTTTTTTAAGCACCACATTCTTTCCACGCCTAGAACAATTCAACCACAAATAAGACCACGGAGGATCCAAATAACACAATTTTAATGTAAATTTTTAATGTACTCCTCCCAAGCTTGCCATAATGTATCTCCTTACTGACCTTGTCTTTCCAGCCTAAAAATAGAGTGTGGTAGAATTCACAGTCCAAGTAGCCATGGAACATTTTATTTCAGGAAGAAGTTCTGGCATCACATTTCAACAATACAACGGAGGTGGGAAGAGTATTCAGAAAATGAGAAAGCTGATTCGACTGGTTTTAAGTGAATACGGGGTTGACCTTACTAGCACATTCCACGGGAATAATGCTCACTTCTTTCTGGGGCACACAATATGTTACTTTAATACATGCGAATGCTTTTTACCCAGGGTTTCGAAGATACTAAACAATTTCTACACAGATACTTGACAGTTTGTCCATGTTTGGGTAAATCTAAAGGAACAAGGAAATTCACAATATTTTTCTGGTTTGGGGTTAAGCAATAACCTTTCCTTGGTACCTTGCTATACTCCTTCAACAAGGCCTATGTTGGAAATCTTCCCAACTCACATAATCCCCCTTCTGCTTCAGGTCACAAATACTTATTTTTCTCTGTGGAAGAGTTAACTACTAAGCCTGTATAACCAGAAAAAAATAGGAAAGATGAGTAAACCAACAGCCATCATTTACTGTCATAATAAGAAGCCATTTTTCAGCTCTAGAGTCTCCTTTCCTTGCGTTGCTGAGTATCTCCTCTATACCTGGTCTGCCGTGAAGAGGGGCTCATCACTAACACAGGAGACGATGATTGAGTGCATATCCAGCTGTTCTCTCAGCTCTTCATCATCTGACGTATCAAAGAGCAAACTGTCACTTACCTAAAAACAAAAATACCCACCATTAAAAGCAGGACATCGTGATCAAAACAAAGTTAACAGCTCTGAGTAAAAGAGGCTGCAGAGAAAAGCAACTACTGAGAGCTTTCCCTCGAGAGGGAGAAATTATTACAATCACTCTGTACCAGGCAATGAGTACATATTCATCTTGAACAGAAATGAGAAGAATGTAGAATAAATATGAAATCGCTAAGACGCTGCATAAGGCTGCTATAAAAGCTGACAGATATGCAGAAAAAATACGGTATTCGTTAGCAAGTCATAGGGAATTCACAGTGAATAGAAGGGAGAATATGGGTAGGTTTAGCAATAAACAGTAAGACTGGTAGACGTTAACATTCTAAAGAAAACATAAAAGTTAGTTACTTCAAACTAACTTCTAATATTTGAGTAAAAGATGATCAACTCCCTGAAAGGAAGGATCTGTCCATGAGCGTCACACTTAGCCCTTCCAATTGCACATTTCTTCTTAACAAAAACTAATAACCCTAGGCTCCAAGAACATCTTTAAACCTAACTGAGCTGGTGATTCACCACTCACCTCCTCACCATCTTCCACCAAAGGATGCCCTTGCTATCTGGCTTCCAGGTGGGTTCAACCCTACTGGCAGACACTAGGAGACAGGAGGGTGGGATGGTGAGGGCTGGGCATGTATTCTGCTGTCTTCCTCCTTGTCAGACTATCATTTGTTGACTATGGCTCTTCACCAAAGCCATAGCTCTCATTAGCAGACTTCTCCCACACAGCCCATCTCAACAGTTTCTGGTAATCTCTCCCCCTCCTTACCTCTTCACGTCCAGGACAGCTAAAGTACCAGTTTCTGTTGCCAGCCTGGGGGACTGCACCACATCTAGTTAGTTTCCCTTAACTCTGCCCACACCAATATAAACAGCCCCCTTAATAATGACTTAAGAGTTTAGTACCAGTACTGATTGTCAAAACTTGGCCTGAAAACACTCAGTAGATTAAAATGAACAAGTGAACATCTGTCTATCATCTACCTATCTGTTACGACATGACCATTCAGGTGCTGAATGGAACTGAAATTAGAACTCTATTCCTCAGGAAGGATTAGCACACACTGAGTTTCCAAAGAATAAATGGGCAACAAGGATTACGTTAGAAGCCACCATGTCATTCTATTACATAGTGTATAACTAAAATGATAAACTTTTACCTGGCAAAATTATTTACCCATGCAAAGGATATATATCTAAAGCTGAGGACACAATGGAGTGGATGTAGGTCCCTGGTGCTTCCCTAGTTACAATAACATGAGCATCTGGAGTCTGCAGGCGAACACAGCCTACAGAGTAAGAAACCTACAGGTGAGAAGGGCCAAGGGAAGAAGCACTGACATGTCGACTTTCCAACATTAGACTGGGAGTAGGGCCCCATCAACACTGCAAGGTCCACCTACAAGCCTACAGTGCAACTCCAGGCTCCTGCAAAGTAACGATATCCCTTCTCATTTTATTTCTTATTGCACCATCAGCCTAGCAAAGGCCTGGCCATGGCCTTCAACACCAGCATCATGAACTCAGAACACTATGTGGAAAAAAGAAGAATCTAAAATCTTCCAGGGAAGAAGAAAAAAAAAAAAAAGTACATCACATTAAAAGGATCAGGAATCAAAATGTCATGTGACTTCTCAATAGCAACAATAGATGCTAGAAAATAATCAATGTAACTTCCATATTTGGAGAAATTGCATCCTAGAATCCTATATCCAGCTAAAACAAGTAGGCAGGGGCTTAGGATAAAGACATTTTCAGACATACAAGTTCTGAAAAAACTTACCTCTCATGTGCCCTTTCTCAAAAAGCTACCAAAAGGAAAATGTAAAAGAAAAAAGACATGTGGTCTAATAACAAGTGACAAAGAGAATTCTCATCATGATAGTAAAGTGAAAATCCCAGAATGACGACTGTAAAGCTAAACTAGAGAGTAACACTCAGATCAGAATTGTTACTGCAGAGAGCATGGAGAAGAGGGAGACGTGGGTGGGGAGGGAGAGCAGAAGGACTAGATAGATTACCTGGTGCAGTCCATTTACCAAAATGAGTTCTATGGCTCTACTGAGGCTGCATTGGTCCCCTAAATATACACTAAATAAACCACAAAAAGGCAGTTAGTATCCTAAGAAAAAACCTAAGTAGAAAAAGAGAAAATTTAAATATGTCAAAATGGGTCAACTGCACATTAAAAAAGTAAATATAAATGATGAAGATTAATTCAACCCCAGATGTTGATGTAATTACATTGGGAAGATGGGGAAAGGGAAGTTTTTGGGAGGGTATGGTGTCAGGGGTTGGCAAAGGACAGTAAGAGAGCTACACCTTCACTCTCTGGGTAGAAAATAAAGAAAGTCTAAAATTGAGCAAATAATACCAAGTAAAATGGCATGAGCATGTTATCTGCTAGAAGAAATAGGTGATATTTAAAGCGGTCACCTCTGGTAAGGAGAAATCAAGGACGAGGTAAGTGGAACAGAGACTGCCTTTTCATTTAAGTCCTACGGTTCTAATTTACTCTTTAAACTATGACAGCTGTTCCTTTAACAATTTAGTGTTTAAAAGAAGGAGAAAGATCAAGAGACTAGGCTCTTGATGAGAGGGGATGTATGATTTCAATATCGTAGAAGATGAAAATGTGGTACACTGTTATCACAAAGGCGTGTCGATATCATGGAGTAGACCTACCGATTAGCTTCATCGATCCTTACACTGCAAACACTTCACACCCCCTTCCCAATCACTCTTCCTATGTTTCAGCTTGAGGACCATGATTTTGTTTTCTTTTTCCCCTTCTGGCTTATAAATACTAAAAGTTTTAATTTTAAAATTAATCCAGGGTGGGCACAGTGGCTCATGTCTGTAATCCCAGCACTTCGGGAGGCTGAGGCGGGTGGATTGCTTGAGCTCAGGAGTTTGAGAACAGCCTGGGCAACATGGTGAAATCCCATCTCTACAAAAAATTAGCTGGGCATGATGGCACATGCCTGTACTCCCAGTTATTCAGGAGGCTGAGGTGGGAGGATCACTTAAGCCCAGGAGGTGGAGGCTGCAGTGAGCCAAGATGGCACCACTGCGCTCCAGCCTGGACAACAGAGCCAGACCATGTCTCTAAAGAAAAAAAAAATTACTCCTAAGGAAGCCCAGGTTGTCATGGCTCACACCTGTAATCCCAACACTTTGGGATGCCACGGTGGGAGGATCTCTTGAAGTCAGGAAATCAAGACCACCCTGAGCAACACAGTAAGACCTTGCCTATACAGAAATATTTTTTCTTAAAATAAGCCAGGCATGGCAGTGCTCCTGCCTAGCTACTCAGGAAGCTGGAGCGGAAAGATCGCTTAAGCCCAGGAGTTGGAGGCTACACTGAGATATGATGGCGCCACTGTACTCCAGCCTGGGCAACAGAGGGAGACACCCTCTCAATCTATCAATCAATCAATCAATCAATCAAATTGCTTCTATGGAAGATGTTATTATCTTTTTCTTATTTCTACTCTTAAAGGTATAAAGATGCATACAAAAGTCCCTGTCCTGAAAGAAATGCACATGGAAGGAGAAATACAGCACGGAAGATGTTCTTAAGCTGAAATGAATGAGAAGCATTCTATCATATAAGCATATTCAAGAATGGCACCAGATTTAGAATAGGTTTATGGCCAAAACACATGAGTAATAACAGTAAACTATTATAATAAATTTCCATGACAACAGAAATGATCCCAGATCATCTTTCCAGAGAGAGAGCCAACTCCATTCCCCACAGAGATGGCATATGCTAAGAGCTGGAATACCTTTCAGGCTTTGCAAACTAGCCCTGGCTGTCCTGGGTATCATTATTCACTCTCCCATTCGGCATAAATGTGCCTTCTCTTTGCCAAGCATTCCCATCACTCCTTCCAATGCCAGGGTTAGATCCAGACCTGGTGGTACTGTTTCCCTGTATAAAACTGAAGATACATCAAATGGAAAAAATGTGCCCACATAAGAATGTGAAAGATACCAGTTGCCTTACTCTAAAAAAGACCTATCAAATTTAGAAGTGTGCCATCTTAATCTTCAATCAAAGAAAAATTTTAAGCTGCAATCTAGCAAACTAGTTTTCCTGAATGTTTTTCTCACTTTAATGCAAAAAAAATTCCTCTTGTGTCAAAAAAAAAAAAATTTCTATAGACTTTGTTTTATAAGTAAAATAATCTAAAGAATGCTTTCAAAAGGTAAATTTTACTTAGCTTAATCATGGCACGAATAGAGCACCAAGTGGCAACAGTAAATACAGTAACTTTGCCAGGTTAAAAAAATGTTTAATTATATGCTGTGTAATAGAATGACGTGGTGGCTTCTTACATAGTCCTTGTTGCCCATTTGTTTTTCAGAAACTCAGTATGTGCTAATCCTCCCTGAGAAACAGAGTTCTAATTTCAATTCTATTCATCACTGGAATAGTCATGTCACAACAGAGAGATGATAGGTGAATGATCACGTGTTCACTTTCATCTGCTGAGTTTTTGCAGATAAGGCTGTTTTTGGTTTTTGTTTTTTTTTTTGGGACAGAGTCTCGCTCTGTCACCCAGGCTGGAGTGCAGTGGCACAATCTCAGCGCACTGCAACTTCTGCCTCACAGGTTCAGGCAATTCTCCTGCCTCAGCCTCCCAAGTATCTGGGATTACAGGCATGTGCCACCACACCCAGTTAATTTTGTATTTTTAATAGAGACAGGGTTTCACCGTGTTGGTAAGGCTGGTCTCAAACTCCTGACCTCAGGTGATCCACCCACCTCGGTCTCCCAAAGTGCTAGGATTACAGGCATGAGCCAACACACCCGGCCAGTAAAGCTTTTTAATGTCAGTACTAGCATTAAACTCTACATCATTACTAATCACTACCTTGGCTGTATCACTACCCTGGCATTGAAAATAACATTCAAAAGGCAGCAAAAGGGAGCGACTTCCCAAGATGCAATCCAAGAACAATACAAGATATACAGCAGTCCCTCAGTATCCATGGGAAATTGGTTCCAGGATACCCTAATACCAAAATCTGCAGATGCTCAAGTCCCTTATATAAAATGGGGTAGTATTTGCACATAACCTGTGCACATCCTCCTGTAAGCTTTAAATTATATATAAATTACTTACAATACCTAATACAAGGTAAATGGTTTATAGTTGTTATATTGTATTGGTTTTTTATTTTTATTATTTTTTATTGTTATTTTACTGTGGGGTTTTTTTTTCAAGTTTTTGAATCCACAGTTGGCTAAAGCGCAGATGTGAAACCAGAGGACACAGTGCGCCCACTGTACATTTAGTCAATGAAATTGGATAAATGTGTCTCATTCATGCTGCTAATGGGCCTGTCTTTGAAACTATGAATGAAAACTCTTCTATGCTATTTTTAATATGTCAAAAAAGTAGTAAAGTAGTACCCATGGACTGGTTTCGGTGCATTCTGCATTATTTTAAATAATATAGAAAATATTTTTTTACAACCTTTCTATCATGATCTCTGGCCCTACAGTTTCACCAATAAGGCTACTCACTTATTCACTCAATAAACAGGTATCTTCATATTTACTATGTGCCAGGAACAGTATAGTTACTATAACGACAAATATAAATGCCTGCCGGGAAGTCACAATCTAGTGACACACCCAGAAACATATGATTAACAAGAGAAGGCAGTGGTCATTTTAGAGACAGGGACAAAGTGCTCTGGGGACTAGCACCCATGAGACAACAAGGCTAAACCCCGTGGCACAGATAATAAGTCCTTTCCAAGTTCACAGCCCCACAAGTGCCATCAGTTCCCACAGAGCGGAGTGTGTTCTCCTTCCGTGCCGGGATTTAGGCCATGGCTAAATGACCATCTGTCAGAGATGCTGGAGGTGGGGATTCCCCCCAAGTGAGAGGCTGGATTAAGTGTCCTTTAAAGCCCCTTCCAACTCTAACATTGTATAATTCCATGAGATCAGCGAAGGCTAAAACAGTAATAGGAAGCTTCAGAGAGGAAGGGAAACTTGAACTAAGCCCAAAATGATAGTCAGGACCTAAGTAAACATAAGACAGAGCAAAAGATCCCTCATTTTGTTCCTTTTCATTAAATGTATGCCAGGTCAGTCTGTAAAGCCTAATGGGATTAATGACTGGCACAGTCAGGAAGATTTCCATCGCTACTGAATACTGGGAAATATGGCCAGAATTCTACATTTTACTAGAAAATAATAACGGTAGGCTTCTCTGATTACATATATAAGAAAATCCTTTTAACAAAACATTAACAATACTATTTAAAATACTGACAGGCCTACTGCACTACACTCCCAATAATCACATAATTACACTTAATGAAATACAGAGCACGCAAGATCTGGCATGAGTTTACATTATTATTTGATAAGGAACTTAAACAGCCTGAAATTTAGATAACTTGACTATGTTTCTCGACAGCTTAAACAAAGTTAACACTGTGATTTTGCATTTCAAGTAATTCTCTGCCCTTTTCTGCCCCCAACCTGTCCTATCACTTGTGCTCACACTTCTTAGTCAAGGCATCTTTACTTTATAATACCAGGACATACAGAGGAGCCCTCAAGAAAGATAAGTTAGCCAAGACCATATTTAAAAAGCCAAGTACTAAAATGTCTTTTAAAGGTTCTGCAGTATTTGCAGGAATACATAGTCTCCTGACAACATATCATGTCTAGCAGGTCACTACACTCATTCAAAAGGTAACTCCATGTTGAGATTCCAATACCCTCAGTATATTAAACCAAAGGCTAGCATTTTTACTGAGTGTTTCAGTGCATCAAAATTGTACTGAGTGTTTCAGTGCATCATCACTGCCAGGCGCAGTGGCTCACGCCTATAATCCCAGAACTTTGGGAGGCCAAGGTGAATTACCTAAGGTCAGGAGTTCGAGACCAACCTGGCCAACATGGCAAAACCTTATCTCTAATGAAAATGCAAAAATTAGCCGGGCGTGGTGGTGCATGCCTGTAATCTCAGCTACTCAGGAGTTTGAGGTGGGAGAATTGCTTGAACCCGGGAGGCAGAGGCTGCAGTGAGCCACTGCACTCCAGCCTGGGCAACAGAGCGAGACTCCGTCTCAAAAAAAAAAAAAAAAAAAAAAAAAATTGCAATAGAAATTTAGCTACACATACAAAAGTGAGTGTGCTGGAGAAGAACTGGAGGAATGTGTCAGCGAGGTAACGGCCCTAGAGCCAAGAGAGCAAGACAGAGCCACCCCAACTGCCATAAGTTCGGAAATGAGAGGCAGGTCAATGAATCTGAGTGAAGCAGAAATGCTGCTGTTTTAGTTGTATTACCAGCATGAGTTATTCAAACTCTGTTGGTTCAATTCCTAACTTACCCCTTTTTCTGAGAGGTTCAGAGTAAGCAAGTGCAAGGTCCTAGTATGCGACGACTTCCAGTCTACAGGCATCACATTCCCATAATTATCCGTCAAGGCATTCCAAATCCTTAAAAAGAAGAAAGCTACAATCAATGAAAATTAACATTCTGTACGTCTTTCTTAAACAAATATTCAGTGAAAGATGATCACCAAATGTCAAAGGAGAAAAACAGAAAGCACATTGTTTCTCAGAAAAACATCAACAAAGTAGAGTCTCCTAAACAAAAACTAGGTGAAAAATCACAAAACTGGGCTGACAAGAAGTCCTAAGGGAAGGTGAAGGCGTACAGAAAACTCCCAATAGGCAACAGGCAACACTTCCATTGTATCAGGTGCTAGGCGCTGTTCTAAGCAATTTACATGTATTAACTCATGTAATCTTCAAAAACAACATTAGAAGGGGGAACCATTATTATCCTCATTTTACAGATGAAAAAACTGAAACACAGGGAGGTAAGAAATGTTTCCAGGGTCACATGAGTAATAAATACAACTGTGCATTACACTTCTTTTTCTTCTGTAACTTCAAACACACAGACCATTTCGAAAAGTGAAAAATCTCTCTCAAACAAAAGGTTTGTTATCTTTTCTGGAGAAAGAATTCACTCTCAATGTGAGAACAGGATTTAATATCTAATTCGTAATAAAGAAGCTAAGTACTAAGGCAGATACGATGAAAAGGAGAAGGAGAGGGAGTTCACAATAAAATGCACACAGGCTCTATCCAATGCAGTTACCTGACCTTATTACCCAACAGCATTACAGGGAGGCAAGAGGGTAAAATGGAAAGGGCATTTGACTGAGACTAGGGAAACAAACGCTTGTCTCCATCCTTCTTCAAACAACGGGTTATTGGCCAAGCCCCTTAACCTCCCTAGGTATCCTCTGCCCTTCTATAAATGAGAGACCTGGGCAAGAAGCAGACACTCCTTCCAGCTCCATTACTCTAAGCATTAATTCAAAAGAGCTGTATTGAAGAGAGTCCCAAACCACACCAGATAAGAACACCTAACTCAAATTTCATGACCAAAATTCAGGTTTCAATACTAAAGTAATAATCGGCACAATAAAACATGATGTTTTAAGAAAAATTAAAGTTCAGAGATGCAATTGACTTGAAATCTAATTGGGATAAGTAAAGTCAAACACTAAGCAGATGAGCTACTTACTAGCTAGAGCTATACACAAAGATGTCACGTAGAAAAAACACCCTAAAATGTGTATTAGGTATCTAATTGTGAATTCTTTCCAAGTGTGTAGACACTAAGATACAAAAACAATCCTGGTTGGGACATAAACATAAGAATGAAATTTTTTTTAAGTTCCGGGATACATTGCAGGACGCCATGGTGATTTGCTGCACCTACCAACCCGTCACCTAGGTATTAAGCCCAAGAATGAAAATGTTAAAATACAGACATAACATAGTTAACAAATAGGGATTGGGCGCTAAAAAGAAGCAGCAATAGGACTGCAACTGCTAAAAGCATAACATCCCAAACGATGTTTGGCTTTAAAATGCACATTAGGGACAGGCCTGGTAGCTCATGTCTGTAATCCCAGCACTTTGGGGAGCCAAAGTGGGAGGACTGCTTGAAGCCAGGAGTTCAAGACCAGCCTGGGCAGCAAAAGGGAGACCCACAGCTCTACAAAAAAAAAAAAAATTGAATTGGCCAGGCCCATGGCATGTGCCCGCAGTCCCAGCTACTTTGGGAGGGTAAGGCAGGAGGACTGCTTAAGCTCAGGAGTTCAAGGCTACAGTGAGCTATGATGGCACCACTGTACTCCAGCCTGGGTGACAGAGCAAGACCCTATCTCTAAAAATATATAAATAAAAAATAAAATTAGCCTCAATAAAAATGTGAACCCAAAAAGCTCTAGAGAACTAACTCATTTACCCAGCAAATCTCCCATATGCATGGTCCATTCCTATTCTCCTCTCTGTTGGAATCATATCCCCTCTAATGCCAATGAAGTAGCATTAGAGGCAATGTCTGCAGACTGCTAAACTTGCTGGGTTTCTGGCTCATACCCTCCTGGGTAAGAAATTTTCAAACACTGAATAACTGACTGTATAGTCCATTTTCATGCAGATGATAAAGACATACCCCAGACTGGGAAGAAAAAGAGGTTTAACTGGACTTACAGTTCCACATGGCTGGGGAGGCCTGAGAATCATGGCGGCAGCAAGGGAAAATGAGGAAGGAACAAAAGCTGAAACCCCTGATAAGCCCATCAGATCTTGTAAGACGTATTCACTATCACGAGAATAGCACAGGGAAGACCAGTCCCCATGATTCAATTACCTCCCCCTGGATCCCTCCCACAACACGTGGCAATTCTGGGAGATACAATTCAAGTTGAGATTTGGGTAGGGACACAGCCAAACCGTATCACTGACTATAGAACTAATCCTGGTCAGGAACTTGAGTAGAATACACAAGCAGGTGAAGACAATCCAGAATTTGAGGCATTTGCTTTGTCTGCTTATTCGCTCCTTCTTAAACGAGGCTATAAGAAAAAGGCAAATGGGAAGGAATACTTCACTTAGAAGCACCTGTTGGTGACTTTGCTCTTCCAAGAAAATGAAAGCCAATTAACAGTCTCCACCAAGGTCAAAACAATGGTAGCTGGAAGGACATAGAGGCAACTCTAGCGAAAGATTTCTAGAATTCTGCAGTCAAGACATATGAACTGCCTTCATCTTTATCATAAAGCATTACAACCAGTTTTAAACAATGGTCAGGAGAGCTCTTTTGCAAGGAGGTCAAAGTCCTACCAACATTGAATCCTGCAGAATACTCTTACAAGTAAAACCTCAGTAGATAATACAATCCATACTTAACCAAAACAAAAGCTGAGGCTCAGAGAAGTTAAATAAAGTGCCAGGGGTCAGGGAGGGTTTTGGGGTGATTCAACCATATTACATTTATGGTGCACTTTATTTATATTATTATTATATTGTCATATATAATGAAATAATTATACAACTCACCATAATGTAGAATCAGTGGGAGCCCTGAGCTTGTTTTCCTGCAACTAGATGGTCCTATCTGGGGGTGAGGGGAGACAGTGACAGATCATCAGGCATTAGATTCTCATAAGGTATCTGCAAACTAGATCCCTCACCTGCGCAGTTCTAAATCCTATTAGATCCTACCTAATGCTGCGGCTGATCTGACAGGAGGTGGCTCAGGTGGTAATACAAGCAATGGGGAGGAGCTGGAAATACAGACCAAGCTTTGCTCACTCACTCAACCACTCACTGTTGTGTGGCCCAGTTCCAGTACCGGTCTGTGGACCAGGGTTTGGGGACCCCCTGACCTAAAGCACAGCAATATCTGAGTAAAACAATTATCAATTCTATCTAGTGAAAAGGGAGCTGGAACAGACTATCAAGCAATGCTGAGTATGTTTCTGTAATATAAAAGGGACAATGCCAGTGATGACCAGCTCCCAACTCCTGAAAAAAAACAGATTTCTTACGCATTCCCAAGAGACATGAATTACCACCAACATACCATCTACTAAATACCATTAACAAGAGCAACAACATATTTTTAAGCAAAGGCTAAAATAACCTACTTTCCTGACAGTCTAAGTGAAATAAGGACTTGTAATGATCTACATACAATCCTCTAATTGATTTAAGTCAGCTACTCTTGATAAACCCAAATACATAATAAACCTACACTAATTTTTAAATCCAGAATGTGTCCCGGGTTTAGTGAGTCAGAGTATCTAAATCTACATATACATAAAATTATCTTCTCTTTGGAAACAGGCTTCCAAAAATGTCATCTTTTGCTACTGACTGCATGCACGTGTGTATAAAATCCAATTATAAATTTTTCCCTTTTCCACACCTGGGCAGAACACTGTACAGAGGAACCAATAAAAGGAGATAGTCTCCAAACACAGGTGGGTCTGCGCCACTGCTCAGCCATGTTTACAAGCCCCACTCCCAAAGCTGTCTTTTCAAGCTTCCTACCTTATTCCTGATAAATCTGTTTGTTTCACAGAAGAAAGGAGACAATCAGGCTGGAAACTCCTTTCCATGCCTGTAACTCCTGCCCTGTCTTTCAAAACTTCTTCCCTAACCTCTAGGAGTCTCTCCATCCCATTAATGCTCTGAAAATCCATTCCTTCTCATGTCCTCATTTTTGAGACAAAGTCTCGCTCTGTCACCCAGGCTAGAGTGCAGCTGTGCAATGACGGCTCACTGCAACCTTCGCCCCCCCCGAACTCAAGTAATCCCCCCACCTTAGCCTCCTGAGCAGCTGGGTCCGTGGGACCACAGGCATGCGCCACTGGACTCCATTAATTTTTTTAATTTTCTTGGAAAGACCAGGTTTCCCTATATTGCCCAGTCTGGTCTCGAAATGTTGGAAGCAAGCCATCCTCTCACCACAGCCTCCCAAAGTGCTGGGATCACAGGTGTGAGTCACCGCACCCAATCTTATTCCACTCATTTTACCTTCAGCCTCTCCAGAGGCTCCTTTCCCCCCATATACACAACATGCTCAAGTCCCCTTACTCTCACCATTCCTATTTACCAACTTTTGGGGGTAAAACCATGGTACCTAATTACAACTCTTAACCAAATTATAATTGCGGTTCAGGGAGGTTTAAAAAGTGCCCTCAGGAACTCTGCGCCTCCCCTCCCCCAGCTTTCACAAATCCCCATGAACCTCCTATCATTGCACTTAGGTGATTCTGTAATTATTAATATTACTTGTGTATGCCTTGGTCTCCCCACCAGCCCATGAGATCGTTACCATCAGTAAACAGGGCCCTTAGTTTTCGTCTCTGTGGCGGCTCGCACTCTACCGGGGCTCTCGGATGGGTCCCACAGATTCCTGTGCCCTAAATGCTGCCTCGCTCGTTGGTACTTACGCACAGGCAATACACTCCACCTTGAACGTTAGACGTTTTTCCACCTGCCAGGCACACTCCCACTCATCAGTCAGATCTCGTTTGCTCATTTCTCTATAGTCTTTCCTGACTCTCCCCCAGACATACGCTTTTAAGTCTCCCACATTTGGTACATATAACCATTGCAGCACTAATTACATCCATACAAATATTTGTTTACACATCTATCTCCCATCCTACGTCGTGTCCTAACTTGGGAGGGACAATGTCCAGTCGTTTTGGTGTTCCCTGTGCGAAGCGGCGTCTGGCACTCAGCAGGTGCTTAATAAATGCGACTTGAGTGAATGAATGGCGACACACGTGCCCCAGGAAGTGCCGTCTCAAACTATGGCTCTGCGTTGGCGATTCCCCTCTAAAGCAAACGAGGGTTTGGTTTGCAGGAAGGAGGGCGGGAGGCACCGAGGCGGAGGTTTTCAGGGCGCTTGGCGGGCGGGGGGCAGGGGATTTAAATCGCTAGGCGAGCAGAGGCCGACGGCCCGAGGAGGGAGGCGAGAGGGCGGGGAGGCGAGAGGGCGGGGACTCCCGCGTCCATGGAGGCGGAAGGAGAGCGCGGGGAGGAGCTGCGGCCGGAGGGCCAGCGGGTCGGGCGAGGGGCAGGGGAGGCTCCCGCCCGCTCCCGGCCGGGGCCCGCACTCACTCGTCCCCCTGCAGGAGGCTGCGCTCCGTGATGGGCCGCACGGCCGCCCTCGGGGGCTCGGCGCCCGGATCCGAGGGGCGGAAGCACAGGCTCAGCTTCTCCTCCAAGCTGCAGGCCAGGGCCGGGAAACCGTCGGCGCCCCCGCCCGCCCCGGCCCCGGCCCCCGCCCCCGCCCCGGCCTCGGGGCTCGCGTTACAGTTCTCCTGGTCCAGGAGGCTCCGGGCCGGCTCCTGGAACTCATAGAAATCCTGCCAGTCCCCGTCCGCCGCCATCGCCGCCCGGAGCAGTCGCGCGCCCCGCCCCGGCCGGCCCAGCCCGGCCCCGCCCCTGCCCGGAGTCCCGCCCCCGCCCGCTACCCGGCGGACAGATCCCAGGCTGTCCCATCCGTGGGTCTCCGCGTTGCCCGAGTCTTCATGGAGTAGAACCCGGTGCTCCTAGAAAGCCAAGACCTTAACTGCCTTGAGTCACTTCCTATATTCTCTATCATTTAGGAATAACTTCCCTCTTAGCTTCCCTTATTAGAAACCTGGCCTAAATGTGGCTAAAATAAAGGACTTCTTTAAACTTGCGACCTAATATCAGATTACGCCCCGAAAGTTGTTTTCCCCAAGGTAACCTGCTCCTTTCCTAACTTGTCAACCAGAATAACAGCCAGAGTCACTGGGAAATGTTTAAGTGGTACCGAAATTCATTCCTCAAATATTTTGGCTCTCACGTGCAAAGCACCTGCCAGATCCTGCAGAACATACAAAGATAAATAATTATGCCAGTTAACATTTGCAAAGCACTTAGAACAATGCCTAGTAGTAGATACCCTGTATGTATGTTATAACTAATACATGGGTGCCGCATGCACAGGGCTTACAATGTCGGAGTGATAAGAGTAATAAGCAATTATTTAGACCTCATAAAAAGTAAGTGTGGGGCCGGGCGCGGTGGCTCAAGCCTGTAATCCCAGCACTTTGGGAGGCCGAGACGGGCGGATCACGAGGTCAGGAGATCGAGACCGTCCTGGCTAACACGGTGAAACCCTGTCTCTACTAAAAAATACAAAAAACTAGCCGGGGGAGGTGGTGGGCGCCTGTAGTCCCAGCTACTCGGGAGGCTGAGGCAGGAGAATGGCGTGAACCCGGGAGGCGGAGGCTGAGGCAGGAGAATGGCGTGAACCCGGGAGGCGGAGCTTGCAGTGAGCTGAGATCAGGCCACTGCACTCCAGCCGGGGCCACAGAGCGAGACTCTGTCTCAAAAAAAAAAAAAAAAAAAAAAGTTAGTGTGATTGGGCGGTTCAGTTTTGCAAGATGAAAGAGTTATGGAGATGGATGGTGGTGATGGTTCCACGACAGTGGTAATGTGCTGAATGCCACTGCCACTTACAAATGGTTAAGATGGTAATTTTGTGTGTATTTTACTACAATACAAAAAAATCGGAGGAGGCCGGGCGCGGCGGCTCACGCCTATAATCCCAGCATTTTGGCAGGCCGAAGTTGACGGATAGCTTGAGGTCAGGAGTTCGAGACCAGCCTGGCCAAAATGGTGAAACCCTACCTCTACTAAAAATACAAAATTTAGCCAAACATGTTGGTACACGCCTATAATCCCAGCTACTCGGGAGGCTGAGGCAGGGGAATCCCTTGAACCTGGGAGGCAGAGGTTGCAGTGAGCCAAGATTGCACCACTGTACTCCAGCCTGGGCAGCAGAGCTAGGCTCAGTCAAAAAAAGTATTTTTAAAGGGAGGAAAAAGTAAATATCATGAGGAAGTATGAATGTGTAGAGGCAACGAATGCTCAGTAGTTGAGAAGAGTGACATCTCTGGACTGGCATTATCAAATACTTCACTTAGAAGGTGGAGCTGGGCCGGGCGCGGTGGCTCAAGCCTGTAATCCCAGCACTTTGGGAGGCCGAGACGGGCGGATCACAAGATCAGGAGATCGAGACCATCCTGGCTAGCACGGTGAAACCCCGTCTTTACTAAAAAATACGAAAAACTAGCCGGGCGAGGTGGTGGGCGCCTGTAGTCCCAGCTACTCGGGAGGCTGAGGCAGGAGAATGGCATAAACCCGGGAGGCGGAGCTTGCAGTGAGCTGAGATCCGGCCACTGCACTCTAGCCCGGGCGACAGAGCCAGACTTTATCTCAAAAAAAAAAAAAGAAGAAGAAGGTGGAGCTGGTTAGGTGATGAAAGACAAGCTCATAGTTTGAAAAATAAATCTGAAGTTAGGAATAGAAAATAAGTTTTTCCCAGTATGCTTTGTCCGTCTCTTGGCAGCGTGGAAACACATTTTCATGAATACATGTTAATACCAACATTTTCTTCTTTACTAGTCCAATAAATGTTGTGTTTTACTTTAGGGATTTGTGCCATATCAAATAAAGTAGTTCTATGATTAAGCCTAAGATACTGTTGATAATTAAAGGAAATGTTGTTCCCTATTTCCTTTGAAACCATAAAGGGAGTGGATGTTGATCCCCAGTTAGCCAAGAGCTAGAACTAATTAGTCAACAGTGAACAATAGCTTTTGGATTGATGAGAAAACATTCTGACTCAGCTATCTGAACGTTACTCAAAAAGGATGCTCCAAAATATCAAAGAGCTATTTTTCTCCAGGTGTTCGACTACACACACAAAGTTATGAGGAAACTATCTAGTTGATGCAGACTCTCTAAATTGTGTACATGGCTAAGATAAAATTAATTTATTTTTCTTGACTCATATTTCCATTTACCTGTTATGCTGTGTCCACATGTGAGTGAAAATGATTGCTCTTAGAACCCAAATGTAGCACTGTCAACATTTTCAGATGTTTTTAAATAAATTGCCTCTAGTTTAGCTCCAGTAGTATTCGAATTTTATTTTAGTCAAATTTCTTACACAGGATGCTTTTTACTTTTAATTAAAGAGAAATTACTTGATATTACCCTATGCATTTTGAATATCCCTTTGGGAAAACAAGATGAAAATCACTTTTCTTGGTCAACTCATGTTTGCATACTCATGGTAACCTTGGCACTCAACGCTATCCGTAAGAAGTCTCCAAATAGATGTGTCTGTGAGAAAATACTGTATTTATCTATAATGTTGACACTTTATAGGGACAGAGCAATTAGATTAGAAAGAAACCAGAGAGTGGAATAAATTGTTAATTGGTGCCTTGGTAGATTTTAAATAGTTACTGTAAACACAAACACATAACAGCAGAAAACTGTTTAAATACTTGTAAATTTAAACCGTTTAAATGTTTGTAACCAGATAAAATTATAAAGTAGCAATGTTTCTCTTCAATGCCTTCCACACACCTCTCTTCCCATGTGTGTCTGGGGACTTCAGGTTGCTCCACAGCCTTCCAGATCATCCTATAGGAGAAGAGACCATGTTCCACCCAGATCGTGGCCCCATTCCCTTATCCCCACCCTTTCCTTTAGTTCCTTTGGTACTGGGTGCAGACTTCTTTAAGAGAATCCAGCTCCAAGTTACTGTTCTGTAAACCCCTTCACTTAATAATTCCTGACAGCAAGCTTAGCTCATTTCCCAGTAACTCTCCTACCCATCAGCCAAATTCTAGCTTCCTACACTGCCACAAATCTAGAAACACCACAGGCTTCCTGCCAGCCTCGCCTGTTTTGATCAGTCCATCAATACCCAAAAGCTTCCAATTACAAAGAGGTTCTTTCACTTTGTTGTATCTCACATAACCTGCTTCTACTAATATGTCCACCAAAATCTATTTATTTTGGACCTTTTATTTCCTACCAACTCCTGCAGGCCATAAGAAAACGAACACGTGTAAACGTGCTTACTCACTTGATATATTAAGAAAAGCTAGCCTATTGAATTAATTTTCAGCCCTTGATTCAAAATTAGAAAGAGAATATAGAAGAACTTTTAAAGAGAGATTTATAGCTCTTGAGTATTATATGGATATTAATCATTTAAGATGGAAAAGGTTACTTTTCTGTTTTGACAATGTACTTAAATTTTGCACATATATATATCAGAGTGGAAGTTTACATAACAAAAAATTTTAAAATCAGTTATTCAACATATAGGCCACCTGTCTTGGTCCATTTTGTGTTGCTATCACAGAATCCCACAGACTGAGTAATTTATAAAGAAATTGATTTCTCACAGTTCTGGAGGCGAGAAAGTCCAAGATTATGGTGCTGACATCTGGTGAGGGCTTTCATGTTGTGTCATCTCAAGGCAGAAGGTGGAAGGGCAAGAGAGTGTGAGAGAGCAGGGAGAGAAGGAAGGTCAGACTGATTCATTTATCAGAAATCTACTTCTGCCATAACTAACACGCTTCTGAGATAATGCTGTTAATTCATACATGAGGGCATTGTCCCCCATGATCCAAACACCTCTCAAAGGTCCCCATGATCCAAACACCTCTCAAAACTGTTGCATTGGGGATGAAGTTTCCAACACAAAACTTTAGGGGACACATTCACACCATAGCACCACCTAAAAGTATAATCAGTCAGAAAATATAAGAACTGCAAAAGAAACTGTTGAATACAAAAAATATCTTGTTGTCGAAGTACCACACTTAGCAAAGGCCAGAGGCATTATAAAGCAACAGTAAAATAATGAGAAGGTATGTAAATGAAAGTTTATTGAGAAGAGCTAAGGTAATTGCTGAAATCATTTATAACTAGAAGGAAAAAAAAAACAGCTGATGAAACAAAAGTAACAATAATTTGGAAATCTATATGGTGACCCAATAATTTAAGGAAAGATTGCTTGCTTGCCAAAAAGGAAAGAGTAGCTTCTCTTCATTTTTTCTCCTGTAAAAAAAAAAAGAAAAAAAAAGAAAAATCAAATTAACCAGACATAGTAGCATGTGCCTGTAGTCCAAATTACTTGGGAGACTGAGGCAGGTGGATCACTTGAGCCCAGGAGTTCATTACAGTGAGCTATGATGGCACCACTACACTTCAGCCTGGGTGACAGAGCAAGACCCTGTCTCTTAAAAAAATAAAAATCAAGAAACTGTTGAGGAGGCAAAGACCACAATCTAGAATTTAGTAATAAAGAATATTTCATTCCAGTTCATTCAAGTTTGATAGAGATAAATCTTTAGTGAACAGCCATACCTTCCATTTTAATGATTAAGCCAGCGTCCTGATCAGGCAGAACCACCTGAAGAAGAAGCAGTAGCAGGCTCCAAGAGAAGAAACCAGGGTGACTGGCCATGGCTGCACCCTTACAAGGCACCACAATAGCTGGGTAGGGAAAACACTGCCAAGTGCATGCCTGCTTGTGTTCTGGGTAATCAAATGCTGGTCTCTTAAAAATAAATGGAAACAACCATTGGCGGTAGTTGTTTATCTGACATCATAATTTGTTCACCATCCCTCCTATTTTGCCTCTTGATTAAATCTGTATTTTATACTACAGTTATGTAAATTAACTTCACTGGAAAGTAATACAAAATTAATAAAATAGACTATTGTCATTGGTGGACTTGAGTTTTCAGGGAGGCATTTGAGGCACTAATTTGAGAAGAAGAAGAAAATCAGTGGAAATGGGAAAGCTTTCTTTGACCCATACAGGAAAAAAAAAAAAAAAAGATGAAGAAAAGAGAAAAAGTTGTGAACCTTCAAGAAAATAGAAATAAGTTCACTTCACACTGACCTGGGGGAAAACAAGTAAGAAAAAAAGCAAACAGTTATATTGAGCACGATGACTGAGTGTCAGTAGGTAACACTGTAATAGAGTAACAGGGCACATCTGGAGACTAGGTGGCATCAAAAGAGGCACCAATAGGTTTATAGAGAGAAGTGGACACAGACAATTCAGAGGCATTTGCAGCTGAAAAGAAACAGAGAGACTTGGATTATATTTGGGTAGCATTATGTTTTTTCTGGCATACTTATTAATATAAATTTCTTAATAAGAGTACTTGTCCCAAATTGTCTCTAGTTTCAAGTGTTAGGACAAGGGAACCATACTATCCAGCAATATTCCACAAAATCAGCCAGATAAGTCTGCCAAAATTTGCACTGAGGGTAGTATAAGAATGAGCATTAGGCCGGGCACAGTAGCTCACGCCTGTAATCCCAACACTTTGGGAGACCGAGGCAGGTGGATTACTTGAGGCCAGGAGTTCGAGACCAGTCTGGCCAACCACATCTCTACTAAAAATCCAAAACTTAGCGGGGCATAATGACTCATGCTTGTAGTCCCAGCCTACTCGGGAGGCTGAGGCACAAGAATCATTTGAACCTGGGAGGCGGAGGTTGCAGTGAGCAGAGATTGCGCCACTGCACTCCAGCCTGGGCAACAGCGAGACTTGGCCTCAAAAAAAATTTTGTATTCTTGCCCCTAAGTTTTTATATTCAAACGTATTAAAATTTCCTGTCTTTAAAAAAGGAAAATTTCATTGTAAACAAGGTGGGGATGAAGTGGGACTAAAGGTGAGGATGTCTATTTTACATAAAACATTTTAATTTTTTTAAGCTGTAAGTTTAGTAGGGTTTTCTCTTCTCTTTTCTTATTAAGTGTGGTCAAAATGTCTTCACAGCAAAAGAGCTGCGCCAATATCGCTCATCAAAATAGCTTAATCAAAATGTTATGTAGCTAAATAAATATCCCACTTAAGTCAGATGGGTGTTGGTCTACAGAAACAAAACAAAGTAGCCTATTAAGATAATTGTTTACATAATTTAAGCAAACAGACATGTAATTGCTCAATTTTCTGCCTGATTTGACTAGGGTAGACATAAAAGTAAGCTAGTTGTTTCTAATCTGGTATTAAAGGGTTTAGCATAGGAGATTTGTTAATTCCTTGTTCTTATTGTTTAAAGAAAGAAATGTTAGTTTTATTCCATGTTGTAAAGACAGAGACAGTTACTTTGTAACTCCAAAGGATTGCTCTGCTCTTTGGAAAACTGGATTAGTATATACCCCAATGTCAGTGATTCTCACCAACCTGGGATTTGTGATGAACTGAATTACTACCCGTGCCTGAATTTCAGTATCTCATTAACCCCCAGCCATGGAAATGCAAGACTCTTGGTACCCCTGATGCCTACATTGTGCTGTTGATGTACCCAGCTCTGTGGCTAAGTGGGCACCGGAGACAGCAGGCACTCTCCAGACTGCATCTACCTAGACGGGCCAGCTAAACTCAGCCTCAGCCTTCTCCTTTTGTTATGAGCTAAACTGTGTCCTCTCAAAATCCATAGTTGAAGCTGTAAGCCCCAGCACCTCAGAATATGACTGTATTGAGAGGTAAAGTATTCATAGATGTGATTAAATTAAAATGAAGAATATTTGGATGGGCACAGTGGCTCACCTGTAATCCCTGCATTTTGGGAGACCGAGGCAGGCAAATCACTCACTTGAGGTCAGGAGTTTGAGACCAGCCTGGCCAACATGATGAAATGCCATCTCTACTAAAAATGCAAAATATATATTAGCCAGGTGTGGTGGCATGAGCCTGTAATCCCAGCTACTAATGAGGCTGAGGCAGGAGAATCACTTGAACCCAGGAGATGGAGGTTGCAGTGAGCCAAGATTGCACCATTGCCCTCCAGCCTGGGCAACAGAGTGAGACTGTCTCAAATTTTAAAAATAATAATAATAAAAGAAAGAAGAGAAAATTTGTTAAGAGTGTGCCCTAATCCAGTCTGACTGGTATCCAGAGGAAATTTGGACACACCAGAAAACAGCAGGGATGCAGTCACACAGAGGAGAGGCCACATGAAGACAAGGTGAGATGGTGACCATGTGCAGGCCGAGGAGAGACACCTCAACAGAAACCAACCCAGCTGACACCTTCGTCTTAGACTTCTAGCATCCAGAACTGTGAGGAAATGAATTTCTTTTGCTTCAGCTGCCCAGTCTGTGACATTTTGCCATGGGAGCTCTCACAGACTGATACACCATCCATAGTCATCCCAGTGGTTCCTGACAGTCTCCACAGAGATGGGACAGATATGATTCTCTTCTTCCTTCTGGCTTCTTTGTCGCCTTGAATATTGCTCTCTCCTAGAAATAAGAGCAAGTGGCTGTTAACTGGGTGACATACTAGTGAAAGCAGAACCAGAACTTTCTGCCTACCCTATGACCCACCTACAGGTGAGAAAACTAGAAATTCTAAAGAAGAATTTGAGTCGTCGAGATACAGAACTGTCAGCCAGATTAGGAGGGCCTGGGGTGCTCCCTACTCAAGCCAAGTGTGAGGGCTTCCCAAGAACCAGAGTGTGGGCCAAACTTGCAAGAAGGATCAATAAACAGTGTCTTCCTCTCCAGCTGGATGGTTACTTAGATGAAGGACCTGGACACTGCTGCCCCTGTGAGCCCAGAGTGGGACACCATGAGGGAGTTCTTGGGAGATCCTGATTGAAGTCCCCTGGAATTAGGAGACACATGGGAAGTTAAAAACTGAGGCTAACTCGTGCCTAAAGAACTCTGAAAGCACGAGGGTGGGGAGCTTCCCATGATGACAGTGCTGAGAAAGAGGGCTACAGAGTGAGCAGCCCATGCTTACACCATCTGTTGGGCAAGGATGCATGGTTTTCCCTGGAGCCAAGTGGAAAGACAGCCCTAAAGAGAGCTAGACTTGAGTCACCTTGAAAAGGTCCCACAAAGATTGTAAACTAGTTCAACCATTATGGAAAACAGTATGGCAATTCCTCAAGGATCTAGAACTAGAAGTACCATATGACCCAGCCATCCCATTACTGGGTATATACCCAAAGGATTATAAATTATGCTGCTATAAAGACACATGCACACGTATGTTTATTGCAGCACTATTCACAATAGCAAAGACTTGGAATCAACCCAAATGTCCATCAATGACAGACTGGATTAAGAAAATGTGGCACATATACACCATGGAATACTATGCAGTCATAAAAAAGGATGAGTTTGTGTCCTTTGTAGGGACATGGATGCAGCTGGAAACCATCATTCTCAGCAAACTATCACAAGAACAGAAAACCAAACACCGCATGTTCTCACTCATAGGTGGGAACTGAACAATGAGATCACTTGGACTCGGGCAGGGGAACATCACACACCGGGGCCTATTATGAGGAGGGGGGAGGGGGGAGGGATTGCATTGGGAGTTATACCTGATGTAAATGACGAGTTGATGGGTGCTGACGAGTTGATGGGTGCAGCACACCAACATGGCACAAGTATACATATGTAACAAACCTGCACGTTATGCACATGTACCCTAGAACTTAAAGTATAATAATAATAAAAAAAAGAAAGAAAAAAAAAAAGAAAAGATCCCACAAAAAGGGTTAGCAGGGTTGAGGAGACCCCAGCAGGAGACCACCCCAACCTAACAGGAAGAGGATGCAGAGTTGGGGAGGATGTGATGGAGAAAAAGTGAAAGAGCAAACCAGTTCTCAGGTCAGGTCTAAGCAGGCCAGGAGGCTAACACAAATATAAGATAGAGGTTGTGATTTACATTGAATCAGACTTCTTCATACGTAGTAGTAAAACTGTTCTTATATATGAAAGTCACTGAAAAGCCATGGGCTCCAGCCAAAGATGACAGCCAGGAGTGTGGAAGGGAAATAGGACAGTTCATGTTTAAAGACATGAACATGGGAGGAGAAAGGGAGCTTTCTCCTTAGTGTACTTTAGCAAATTCAACCCATTCAAATTTTAGCTCTAACCACCTTGGACAGACACCATTGCAGCCCTCAATTTTCATCTCTCCTAGATGGTTCCCACCCCCTGCCTCATCATGCACGGAGCCTTTCATTTTCTTTCCAAATCAATAGCAGTGTCCTGATAAATATCAATTCATGAGAATATAAATGCTTAAGAAGTTTTCTATTCCAGTACAATGAGACTCAACTTTGAGATCACCTGGCATCACCATAGCGGTAATTAATCTACATTTAAACCACCAATCAAGATAAATGCCAAGTAGAAATAGTTACTAGAGAATGGACGTACAAATGAGAACTATCTCAATGAAAATGTCTCCAAAATTCCAGGCTGTGATCTGGATGCAATGCAGTTGCTCATGTAGGTCAGAAATCAAGGGAAAAAATCCACCAGCTCTCTGGTCCCATTATGAAAGTGTGGTGGATTGAGGGTATTAACTACTGGAAATCACAGGGACCAAAGACACCAGTTCTGTAGAATAAAGTAAGTTTGAGATAAAGTGCAGTACAGACGGTCAAGGTAATGCTGCCTTTTGCTTCACCTTCAGAAGCTGAAGGTAACAAGGTTATCTTTTGTTATGAGATGCTTTGATTTGAGTCAGCCAAGTGTAGGGTTTTGGTATTTGACAAATAAGGATTCCTTCTCCTTTGCCGAACACCTGGCTTAATGGTAATATATCATCATTTTTATTTGTCAAAAACATTTTAAAATTATTCATTACCTCTTTGTTATTCAAGTTTGCTTTGCCACAAACCTCAACTTCCCAGCCCTCTAAATAGGGATACTTGTGTTACACATTCATGGAAAATGTTGATAGGAAAAACAATAGGTCCTCTAGCCTCTCACTCCTGATGAGATTTTACTCCTTAGTTCAATAATCTTCCATGAATGGGGTAAAAACAACCAAAATTTCAGAAGCACTAGAGACCATTTCCTTTGTCATTAACACCCAAGAAATGGTACAAGAAACTGAACATGCCTCTCCAATTCTCCCAGTAAAATGCATAGAGAAACAATAGCATGTGGATAGACTCTTGTATTTAAACAAAGGAGAGACGTCTGTAAGCTTCTATTATTATGGGTGGTATCCTACCTATGAATGATTTATAAAGTGGAATTTGTTTGTTTCTCTGAATTGTTTTGAGGATCGATTTGCCTCTAAGTTTGTTCTGTATCTAAAAGTGGTATTAAAATAGTCTCCCATAGGCAAAGGGTGACATTAGCAAAAGACTGTGCTTTTAATACTCCATGAAACAGGCATTGATTTTTATATGTGTTTAATAATAAATGCTAAATGACCCTGGAAGCAGAGACACATCTCCAGTGTCTAATAAAATAAACAATATTTACTTCTTTGAAATTAAATTCTTTAATCAAAGATCACTATAAGGAAATACAGCACTGACATCTTCCAAAAATGTCAGAAGAGTAAAGACTACAAAATTAATAACTTATACATACTGTATTTTGCAAATGATAGTGGTTACACATGCACCAAATTATTTTTGAAAAATCAAATTTACTTGTAATTGGTTTCATAGAACAATGGCATTTTCCCTATACCCTCGGAATTTATAATTAGCCTCTGTAGTTCTCTAAGTTACAGAAATTTCTTTTCCATGCTTGGCACCTGAATTATCATATTGATAGTTTTGACAACTTGAAAATACCTATCTTAAATGATGGGTAAGACACACCACTAGATGTTGTTGTACAATTTTTAAATCCATTTATTCACACTCATTTGACCCAATTGTAGTCTTCAAATATTATTCCTTACCCAGACCTCTTACATACATCGCTTATTTTATCAACTGCCTTTTAAATGTATCCATACAATTTCTTTTTCCCTATCTACAATTATTTTAATTATTTTCTACTTTCTCATCTAGTTCTTCATTCTTTTATTTTCTTCATTTGCTCCCAAATGACTTTCTCTACTTTGGAGAATGTCATGAGAGTTGGACTCGAGCCATTTATGTGTTTAGAACAGCATTTTCCCAATTCCTCCAATATTTTCATTGCCATTTACAAACGCATTTGAAACTCTCCCATCCAAGTAGTCTTTTCTGGCTAACCCAAGCTGAATCCTAAAAGATGAATAAGTCACCTATTATTTTCCTTAGGTACTCCTGCCTTCCTCTTACAGTTATATCTAGTGATCAAGCTGGATGGGACCTCACCAACCAACTCTAGCAGGTGGGCACCCTGGGCGAGCAGAGGACTTGCAATTAGACCAGTGATTAGAATTCCATCAGCCTGGAGGGTTGCGTGGGGGTGCCCTGCTACGGGTACTGAAGTTATATCCAAGTCATTAGCAGAACAAAATGTTCAGAAAAGAGTGTAGGACTCCATAGCTCCCTATAGCAGGCTCACTGGGCACTCTAGCCTCACAGTGGAGCAAAGCACAGTGACAAGGGCTTCAGAAGCAGGCAATGCCCAGAGACTCAGCAGGCAGGAAAAGGGTTGAATTTACGTGGTCTTCTGACAAATAGCCAGGCCTCTCCAGGTCATTGGCTGGTCTTAGAAAGTAGGGAAAGGTTGAGCCTCCATGTAGGATCTGGTGCAGAGGTAGATTTACCATGAAATTAAGGAGAAAAGCTTAAGGGACCCTTACTTGCACATTACAAAACCCCAGGAGGGGCAATGCAATGCATATTAAAAAGTGCTGTCATTTCGGAGAATATTAAAGACTAATTGCTGCACAAAACATTTGCAATGCCCTGAAATCTTAGTGCTCATATAAGAAACCTGACAGGGCCGGGCGCGGTGGCTCAAGCCTGTAATCCCAGCACTTTGGGAGGCCGAGACGGGCGGATCACGAGGTCAGGAGATCGAGACCATCCTGGCTGACACGGTGAAACCTCGTCTCTACTAAAAAATATAAAAAAACTAGCCGGGCGAGGTGGCGGGCGCCTGTAGTCCCAGCTGCTCGGAAGGCTGAGGCAGGAGAATGGCATGAACCCGGGAGGCGGAGCTTGCAGTGAGCCAAGATCACGCCACTGCACTCCAGCCTGGGCGGCAGAGCGAGACTCTGTCTCAAAAAAAAAAAAAAAAGAAACCTGACAGAAGTTTTAACAAATTTGATGATAATCTTACGCATTTACCTGACGATATGGCTTACAAATTGTTAAAAGTAAACCCTTAGACAAATTAAATGTAACAGAGTTTAATTGAGCAAAGAATGATTTGCAAATCCGGCAACCCCCAAAACAGAACAGGTTCAGGGAGGCTCCAGCACTACTGCCCAGTCAAAAAAGGTTTGTGGACCAAAAAAAGAAAAGGGACACACAGAAAACAGAAGTACAGAAACAGCCAGATTGGTTACAGCTCAGTGTTTGCCTTATTTGAACATAGTTTGAACAGTGCCCACTTTTGATTGGCTGAAACTCAGTGATAGGCACAAGAGTAGGTTACAGCCTGTTCACAAATCCAGTTAGGCTACAGCTCACTATGTACAGGGAAACCTTTAAAATATATAAAGAGGCAGCTTTAGTCTAAACTTAATTTAACAAAGTCATAATGTAAGCAGACAGAGGAGCCCCAGGGACTAAGGGAATTTAATCAAATTGAGCAATCAGCCTGTTTTACAGCCTCCTGCCTTGCAGCCTGTTTTTCCCCAAACCCTGTGTGGAATTTGGTCACCTAGTCAGCTGGAACCAGCCACTGACAGATCCTGGCAACATATAGATGAACCTGAGTGAACTTTCCCCATTACCATGCTAAAATCTCCATCCCAGCAGGGGCTATAGCGTCATTACCATAACATGTGACATATGTGCCAGCATCATGACTCACGCACCTGCGCCACTCGGACCCCGCCTCTACATGCGATGATGCACTGTCTCCCCTCTCCATCGCCCCATAAAACCCTCCTGTCACTTTCCCCTTTTGGGGACACTGCTTTGGAGAATCCCCCAGGGTTCTCCTTACTTGAAACAGATAACAAAACTCCCATTGATCAAAACCTATGTTCTCTGGCAGAGTCATTTTTTACTCACCAGGCAAACGAGCCCTGGTTTGTTCAGGTAACAATAAACCTGAAACTTTTCTAAACTATCAATAATAAAGAAAAATATTTTGAAAAACTAGGTTAGAGGAAAGACTGAGTTTTCTAATGTCTATGGAAAATGATGTTGTACAATTGCAGTCCTGTGAAAAGCCAATTCAAGAGTAAAAGCCAGGATCACTTGAGCCCAGGAGATGAAGGTTGCAGTGAGCCAAGATCGCACCGCTGTACTCTAGCCTGGGTGACCGAGTAAGACCCTGTCTCAAGGAAAAAAAAAAGAAAGAAAGAAAAAGAGTAAAAGCCAAATTGTAAGGGGAAAGTGTCAATGAACAAAGTCAAACTCTATAAAGTATTTGAAGAGATCTATTCTGAGCCACATATGAGTGACCAGTGATTTATGGCACAGCCCTCAGGAGATCCTGAGAATATGTGCCTATGGTGATCAGGCTACAGTTTGGTTTTATACATTTTAGGGAGACATAGACATCAATCAATACACGTAAGATCTACATTGGTTCAGTCTGGAAAGGCACAACTCAAAGCCTGGGAGGTTTCCAGGTCATAGGTAGATTTAAAGATTTGCTGATTGGCAATTGGTTGAAAGAGTTAAGTTATTGTCTAAATACTTATAATCAATAGCAGGGAATGTCTGGGTTAAGATAAGGGGTCAGCCCGGCACGATGGCTCAGGCCTGTAATCCTAGCACCTTGGGAGGTCGAGGCGGGCGGCTCACCTGAGGTCAGGAGTTCAAGACCAGCCTGGCCAACATGGTGAAACCCCATCTCTACTAAAATATAAAAATTAGCCAGGTATGATGGCAGGTGCCTGTAATCCCAGCTACTCCGGAGACTGAGACAGGAGAATCGCTTGAACCTGGGAGATGGTGGTTGCAGTGAGCCGAGATTGTGCCACTGCACTCCAGCCTGGGCGGCTGAGCAAGACTCCATCTCAAAAAAAAAAAAAAAAAAAAAAAAAAAAAAGGTAAGGGGTTGTGGAGACCAGGGTTCCTATTATGGAGATAGAATCAGTAGAAGGGAATGTCTGTGTTAGGATCAGGGGTTGTGGAGATCAAGGTTCCCATTATGCAGAGGAGGCCTTCAGGTAGCAGGCTTCAGAGAGAATAGATTATAATGTTTCTTATCAGAGTTGATTCTCTCCTGGATCAGGAAAAAGGTCTAGAAAACGAAGTGGATTCTCTTCAGAATGTAGATTTTCCTCACAAGAGACAGCCTTGCAGGACTATTTTAAGAGATGGTAAAGAAACATAATTTGGGGTAAAATACATTAATTTCTTTCAGGGTCTGCCATCTGTCATGTGATGCTATACTAGAGCCAGGCTGGAATTTGTTATCTTATTGCTACATGGAGTCTGCTTTGTTAGTCTTAAGATCTGTTTTCGGCCGGGCGCGGTGGCTCACGCCTGTAATCCCAGCACTTTGGGAGGCCGAGGCGGGCGGATCACAAGGTCAGGAGATCGAGACCACAGTGAAACCCCGTCTCTACTAAAAAAATACAAAAAATTAGCCGGGCGCGGTGGTGGGCGCCTGTAGTCCCAGCTACTCAGGAGGCTGAGGCAGGAGAATGGCGTGAACCCGGGAGGCGGAGCTTGCAGTGAGCCGAGATCGCGCCACTGCACTCCAGCCTGGGCGACAGCGCGAGACTCCGTCTCAAAAAAAAAAAAAAAAAAAAAAAAAAAAAAAAAAGATCTGTTTTAATGTTAATGCAGGTCAGCTGGGCCTGAATTTCAACAGGGAGGAGGGAATAATGAGGAATGTCCTCTCCTGATTCCCATCACAGCCTAAACTGGTTTTTCAGGTTAACTTTAGAATGCCCTTGGTCGAGAGGAGGGAGTCCGTTCAGATGGTTGGGGGGCTTAGAATTTTATTTTTGGTTTACAAAAGTATTGCAGTGATGTGTTAGAAAATTAACTATTTAAAAATATTATGTTGTATTTCTAGAGTGTATACTGTTTGTGATACTTGTTGCCTTTTAAAATATATCATTTGTTATTTTTTCTCATTCTAAATATTTACTTTAATAGCTAATTTTGTATTATTTTTCGTAAACAGATTCCACCAAATTACATAAGCTTCAGCCTCCACAAACTCTGAATCTGCCCCTCATCAAGTGGGCTGTGCTAACAAGACGGGTGGAATGAGCTTGGCCTGGCCTGCTACCTACCATTATTTGCAAGTATGTAATTGTTAACCTAAAAGGAAGATGCTGAGGGAAAATTAACATTAGCAGAGAGTTTACTTGGGCCAAGTTTGAGGACTGCAACCCAGGAGCATAGATTCAAGTTGCCGTGAATATACACTCTGATTAGCAGCAATTACAAGTAAATTTTTTTTTTCTTGTTTTGAGATGGAGTTTCACTCTTGTTGCCCAAGCTGGAGTGCAATGGCACAATCTCAGCTCACCATAACTTCCACCTCCCAGGTTCAAGCAATTCTCCTGCTTTATCCTCCCAAGTAGCTGGAATTACAGGCATGTGCCACCACACCCGGCTACTTTTGTATTTTTAGTAGAGACAGAGTTTCTCCATGTTGGTCGGGCTGGCTTCAAACTCCTGACCTCAGGTGATCCAACCACCTCGGTCTCCCAAAGTGCTGGGATTATAGGAGCCACTGCGCCTGGCCACAAGTAAATTTTTAAAGGAAACATTTAAAAATTTTGTTTACCAAAAATTTACATTCAAATAACTTGTTATTGATTGGCTATACATTGTTCTTTGTATCACAAATTCCAGGAACATGAAGATAATGGGTGAGGCAATTAGTTAGGAACCAAATGACTTTAAAAGATTGCCCGATTGCCCGTAGGCATGGGTATGTGTGTGGTGGAGTGGGGAGCTTGACTGAAGCCCTATACTCAAGTTTCTCCGGGCCTGATGAATTTTATGCACCTCACATAGCTCAGGCTGCTCCGAGCAATTTTTCTTCTCTCATAATCCATGAATATACAATGTTTAAGGCTTTAGTTAAAACTACACAAGATGGACTTATACTTCAGTGTTTTGTGGGGAGATGTTATCAAAGGCAAACAAGGGTGAGTACTTGTGTGAGAAGCTAGCCCACCTCTCAGCCACAGTCTTCTTCTGGGCCACACAGCTGGACTACATTTCCCACGCACCCTTGCAGCTCCATGTGGTCATGTGAATGAGTTCTAGCCAATGGAATGCAGATGATGGAAGCAATGTACAGCCCTTCCAGACTTAAGCCATGAAAACCTCCCACAATTGCTCACCTATTTCTTCCCTTTTCACTGGCTTAATGCACATGAGCACAGAGACCTTACAAGCCACTGTCAAACATGGCAGAGCCACACAATGAAAGGAAGTTAGGTCTCTGATCCACTGCTTGGGAAGAAAACTAAATTGGAACTCCTATTTTATTCTTCCAGTTAGCAAGAAATAAACTTTTTATTCTTAAAACACTGGAGTTCAGAGGTTTGTCTGTTACAACAGCTAATAATATCTTAGTGAATACTTCTGTTAGTGGACGAATAGCACTCCTCTTAAATTATGTTATATGTAAGTTTAGTAAGATCCAACTTGCTTGTGTATAAACATATGTATATTAGTGTCTATGTTTTGCACATATAAACATATGTATATGAAAATAAATGTCTGAAGTCACATTTTCTCTCTTGTAGGTCCCATTTTACATTACTAGTTAATAATAGGCTACAGCAGGGGTCCCCAACCCCCAGACCATGGACTGGGGCTACACAGCAGGAGGTGAGCGGCAGGTGAGTGAACATTACCACATTACTGCCTAAGCTACTCCTCCTGTCAGATCAGTTATAGCATTAGAGTCTCATAGGAGCATGAACCCTATTGTGAACTGTGCATGCGAGGGATCTAGGTTGCCTATTCCTTATGATAATCTAACTAATGCCTGATGATCTGAGGTGGAACAGTTTCATCCCCAGCTATCCCCTCCCCTTCCCCTGCCATCCATGGAAAAATTGTCTTCCATGAAACCAGTTCCTCCTGCCAAAAATAATGGGGACTGCTGGGCTACAGTATATGCTTAGCATTTCTGATATTTGGGTATTTGAGCAGATATTAAAATTTCTAAAGAAATAGACCTATCCATCAGTGTAATAGACCTTTAAGATTGTGACTTTCTCTTTATTAGCACATTTCGGCTCAGAAGAGCTTCCAAAGATTCTAGAGAAAGACCTCCTGCAATGGATGGAGGTTGGCCTAGACAACAGCTACACTCTTTGTCAACCCTGATTATTTCTAGGTTTTGCATCCTAAGTACAAAGCATGGTTTCACGGATCAAATTATGTTAATGATAAAAACTCATGTTTTAATGCACTTGCCCTTACTGGCTCCTATGGTTTGAATGAATCCTCAACGTGGGATTATTCAGAGGTGGGGCCTTTAAAAGTGATTGGATCCTGAGGGTTCTGACCTTGCGAACTGGTTAATCCACTCATGGATTTGTGGGTTAAAAAATTAGTGGGCTATCTGCTGGGCACGGTGGCTCATTCCTGTAATCTCAGCACTTTGAGAGGCTGAGGCTGGTGGATCACCCGCAGTCAGGAGTTTGAGACCAGCCTGGCCAACATGGTGAAACCCCATCTCTACTAAAAATAGAAAAATTAGCCGGGCATGGTGGCAGGCGCCTGTAATCCCAGCTACTCGGAAGGCTGAGGCAGGAGAATTGCTTGAACCTGGGAGGCAGAGGTTGCAGTGAACCAAGATTGCATCACTGCACTCCAGCTTGGGCAACAGAGTGAGACTTCATCTCAAAAAAAAAAAAAAAAAAAAAATAGTGAATTATCATGGGAGTGGGACTGACAGCTTTATAAGAAGAGGAAAAGAGACCTGAACTAGCACATTGACATGATAAGTCCCCTCCCCATGTGATACCTTGTGCCACCTTGCTGTTCTGCAGAGTCCCTACCAGCAAGAAGTCTCTCAACAGATGTGCCCCCTCCACCTTGTACTTCCCAGCCTCCAAAACTATAGGAATAAATTCCTTTTCTTCATAACTTACCCAGTTTCAGGTATTCCATTGTAAGCAACAGAAAACAGACTAAGACAGTGGCTCATGCAGGCTGTAAGCTCATACCACGTCTGGCCTCACCTTCACCCAGGGAGATGCCTCACATCTGCTTAGAATCAAGTCCTTTCAGCTTCTCCTCCTTCTGGCTACTAGGGTTCCTTCCAAGGACTCAGCTTCTGCTAGCCACCAGTGTCTCATCTGCAGGACACAAGTGCTGGATCCCAGGACAGAAGTACCAGAACAGAGGCTGAACACTGCACATGCTTCCAGGCCCCCGCAGGTGCTTCCCCTACAACCCCATCATGTCTAGTGTGTTCCACTGTAGCAGCTCTGGGCTATTGCTCACTCTGATGAGCACCATGGCCTCTGCCAATTCCCTGCCTCTCCCATTGAGAACAATGACTTGTCGCTCAGCACAGCCACTGATGCATGACAGCCCACAAGCTTCTAAAAGGACAAAAAGATCTGTGGGGAGGTGGCAGGAAATACCCCTTTTGGCCTTTTCTTACTCTCATCTATGGCACCCTCTTGCCTTAGAAAATTGTAAATCTTGGCCGGGCGCGGTGGCTCAGGCCTGTAATCCCAGCACTTTGGGAGGCCCAGGCGGGCGGATCACGAGGTCAGGAGATTGAGACCATCCTGGCTAACACGGTGAAACCCCATCTCTACTAAAATTACAAAAAATTAGCCGGGCATGGTAGCGGGTGCCTGTAGTCCCAGCTACTCGGGAGGCTGAGGCAGGAGGATGGTGTGAACCCGGGAGGTGGAGCTTGCAGTGAGCCGAGATCGTGCCACTGCACTCCAGCCTGGGCGACAGGGAGAGACTCCGTCTCAAAAACAAAACAAAACAACAAGAAAATTGTAAGTCTTTGAGTTTTTTACACCTTTTATACCTTAATAGTTTCCAGTCCCTACAGCCAGATATGAATCTATGGGATTGGGTTATACATACTTTGAATTACAGATCTTTCTTTTTACTCAGAGACATGCCTTCCCTATCACTTAAGAGTCTGGGCTCTGTCTACCCTCAGGATGAGTTTTCTTACAGGAGATACCCCAGAATATCATGCAGATGCCCTCTAGGTGGGCCCAACTGGCCAGACCTGCTGGAATCCCAGCTCAGGCTTGGGTGTGGGGACCCTGAACCAGGTGTCCAGTTAATATAAATGCTCTGTACACACCTAATTCTCCAAGAGAATAGACCCTTCAGTATTTCCGATGTTTCTCTGAACTTTCCCGACAACAAGTCTGGGCAAATGAAAGACCTTAACGTAGTGGACATAAGCAAGATTTCAAAGAATGAAGCTAGAATGGGATTCCTAGTGTCAGTCTAGTACCTTTTAATATCAATTCTCTGAAATGACAATAAAGTTTATATTCATTTTACTCTATTACTACTGTGAGCCATTAAAATTGGATTTTTGGAAAGCAAAAGGAAAGCAGGGAGGGAGGGAAGGAAGGAATAGAAGGTGTGTAGAGGCTAGCCACTAATTTGCTCTCTGAAACACTTAGGGGAAGAAAGAACTGTAAAAGGATCATGGAGATCAGATTTTTAAAAAATTTACCTTCTTAATCTTATATTTTCTAGCATTTTCTCAAACCTATTTGACCCACTCCTCACCTCCAAATATTATTGAGCAGCCATTATAACTCATAAATAAGAGATTAAAAGATTTAAGTGTAATTAATGTGTCACTGATTTTGAATCTAATTCTTACACTATAAAATGATTTTTTTAAAAAAACAACTTGGCATGCTTAGGTAATATGTATGCTCCCTCCGAAGTAGGTGTGTATTAAAAAGGTTAAGAGTGACAATAATCTAAATTATGGAAGAATCCAGGCATTCATATAATGTGCTTTGACCTATGGATACAAAAGGTCAAATGAAGCAGCGGCAGTGTACTGTATATCTTTTCTGAAAAATGAAATGGGAATTGTACGGTACTAATGTCCAGCACTTTTAAAAAGGGAATGGAGCTAGCTATTACAGTATGTTAGGAAATGACTGGTGCTTTTCCAAAAAACAATCGGAGAACAGACATATTTCTGAGGTATTCGAAATCTGACAGCCTCAATCTGTGATAATGAACATTCTGTCTGTGGGCTGAAGCAATCAATGGCTTCCCAGGCGAGGCCTTTGACCTACTTCATGACTGCTCTCCAGTTCACCTCTCAAGACAAAATGGCGCTACAGTTACCACACCACAGAAATGACCCACAGACTTGAATGACAGTGACCTGACTTAATAAGGAAGAGGAAAAAGGTGTAGATGACACCAATCACAGCTGCCTCACCTAACAGCAATAACTAACATCCAAACTAAACAAACTGGTGAAGTTCAAACTGGTTGACACGCCTAACTTACACAAAAGTCAGTCACAAAAATTGAAGGGTTTACAAACCACGCTTGCCAGATTACCCCCTCCTGCAGCACTGAGACAAGAGCAGGATCTACAGCTTTGATGGGTTTTGTAAATAAAGACGTATTGGAACATGCTCATTAATTTACACCGTGCCTGTGACTACTGGCCACGACAACAGCAGAATTCAGTAGATGAGACAGAGACTGTACTCCCCACAAATTCTAAAAGATTTATTATCTGGTCTGTTACAGAAAAAAAAAATTGCCAGTCCCTGGACTGGAGGGACAGGGAGTGGCAGTATTTGCCGCTGGAAAGTGTAAAACCATGGACACCCTCTCCAGCATCCTCTTTTCTTCCTGAGCACATAGAATAGTCTCCAGGAGGGAAATGAAGTGGAACAGACTATAGAAAAATTATGTTTTTCATAATGAAAGAAGAAAAGCCTGCAGGAAAGGAATAGGAGGCAAATATGCTATTCATGGCACACTATTCTGCTGTTTGCGCCAAGATTTTTCTTCAGCCCAACTACTGTCCCCCACTCAGGGTGAAAGCTTCTGTATCCAAACTAACAGAAAAGATGGATCAATGATCTTCTGTTTTGGAGATGAAAATGTAATTTCTTAAATAAAATAAATAACAAGAAATAAATACGAATAAAAATGAAGCGAAGAAAAGCAACACAACTGAAAAAATGACTCATCCTCCAGTCCTCCAGTGATATGAATCCAGAATGTATAAAATTCTATATATTTATAACATTTAAAATTTCATACATTCTAGATACACATTCATCCAACACATAATTTCATCTCCTTAAACCACCTAAAAAAAAAGGCAGAAAAGGACATTACCTAAAAATGTCAAGCATAACTTGAAATGTGAGGTAGTGCCCAGATAAGCATCTGTATACTAATCAAAAACCAATTTTTGAGACAGCAGGTCTAGAACATAGAGGTAAGGGAGATTGGCTACACTGACAAAGAAGGAAGGTCAGACTGCTGCTAGTGGAGGTCTGAGCTTCTAGTTGTTACTTCTCATGGCACAACTACACCCACGGCAGAGCAGCTTCGGGGACCCCTTTTCACTGGAATTGCATGCAGGGCTCATTGGCCAGGAGAGCTGCCCTGATTCCATGGGAAACATCTTACTTCACTAAAGTGAGGCAACTCTGTGCCATCCTCTTTGCCCCTTGGACAGCCCTTTGTTCTCCAGATAAGAAAAGATATAAATAGAAGAAATAACAAAAACATTTTAAGAAGCCATGTATCTCTAATTTCATTATCTGTTAAACCCTACATAGCTCTAGGTTAAAACCATAATTTTATGGAGAAAACTTTTAAACCTTAATTAGGTCTTTACAATCAAATCTCAAAACAGAAATTATATACTAAATGATTAGCAGAACTGATTTATATAGTAAATGATTAGTAGAACTGATTTAGTGTTAAAAACGTTTATGGAAGGAGGCAGAGGATCAGTTAAAAAATCGGGTACTTTGGCTGGGCGCGGTGGCTCACACCTGTAATCCCAGCACTTTGGGAGGCCGAGGCGGGTGGATCACCTGAGGCCTGGAGTTCGAGACCAGCCTGACCAACATGGAGAAACCCCATCTCTGCTAAAAATACAAAATTAGCCGGATGCGGTGGTGCACGCCTGTAATCCCATCTGCTCCAGAGGCTGAGGCAGGAGAATGGCTTGAACCCAGGAGGCAGAGGTTGCTGTGAGCAGAGATGGCGCCATTGCACTCTGGGCAACAAGAGCGAAACTCCATCTCAAAAAAAACAAAAACAAAAACAAAAATCAGGTACTTTGCTTATTACCTAGATGATGAAATAATCTGTACGCCAAATCCCGTGACACACAGTTTACCTACATAACAAAGCTGTACATGTACCCCTGAATATAAAAGTTTAAAAAAGTTTAAAAAGGTAATAATAGTGGCTGGGCACAGTGGCTCACGCCTGTAATCCTAGCACTTTGGGAGGCCAAGGCGGGTGGATCACGAGGTCAGGAGATGGAGACCATCCTGGCTAACACGGTGAAATCCTGCCCCTACGAAAAATACAAAAAATTAGCCGGGTTTGGTGGCGGGCACTTGTAGTCCCAGCTACTCGGGAGGCTGAGGCAGGAGAATGGCGTGAACCCAGGAGGCGGAGCTTGCAGTGATCCAAGATCGTGCCACCGCACTCCAGCCTGGGCAACAGAGCGAGACTCCATCTCAAAAAAAAAAAAAAAGTAATAACACACTGGGATTATATTTGAAACACAAATAGACAAAAGATGAAAATCCTTAATGTATAAAGACATTTTATAAATCAGTGAAAAATAGAGATAGTTCTAAAATAATGAGGATCATGAATAATCAATTTATGAAAGAACAAACGGCTAATAAACATTTTAAAATTTCAGTCTCAGTAGTAAACAAGGGGCAAGATATGGTGGCTCATGCCTGTAATCCTAGCAGTTTAGGAAGCTAAGAGGAGAGAATCCCTTTAGCCCAGGAGTTTGAGACCAGCCTGGGCAACAAAGCGAGACCCTGTCTCTACAAAAATTTTTTTAAAAAACTAATAAGGCATGGTGGCATGCACCTGTAGTCCCAGCTACGTTGAAGGTTGAGGTGGGAGGAGCACTTGAGTCCAGGAGTTCAAGACTTCAATAAGCTTCAATAAGAGAACAGCAGACTATAAGACAAATGATGAGCCCAAACGTACGAGTGAAAGTTCTAGTTTCAGAAGTTCCCATAGAACTAATCTGAAGCTTTGAGGGACCCAGGTGAATGATCCAAGAACCAATCAGACATTAGGTCAACAGAGACTCAAAAATAATAGACAAGGCTGAAATCTAATATGAGGTATGCTATCATTTTTCTAAAGCATAATTTTTCTCTCTTCAGTTTTTCATTTCTACCAAAGACAAATCAGAGCAGTAGCAATTTATTTGCAAAATAAGTTTCAGTCTTATTATACATTGCCTAATTATTTGCATAAAGTGCACAAGAATAATTATTTGCCATATAGGCTCTTTGTCAAAAAATTGGCTTTGCTGAATTTTTTTTTAATATAAGGAATATCAGAGTAGACTTTTTAAAAGCCTCTTGAGCTCAGTCAAGGATTTATCTGTACCTGCAAATATCTGTGTGGGTTGGGTGAATTCCTCTCTTCTCTTTTTTTTTAAATTTATTTATTTATTTATTCATTTTTTATTATTATACATTAAGTTCTAGGGTACATGTGCATAACATGCAGGTTTGTTACATATGTATACTTGTGCCATGTTGGTGTGCTGCACCCATCAACTCGTCAGCACCCATCAACTCGTCATTTACATCAGGTATAACTCCCAATACAATCCCTCCCCCCTCCCCCCTCCCCATGATAGGCCCCGGTGTATGATGTTCCCCTTCCCGAGTCCAAGTGATCTTATTGTTCAGTTCCCACCTATGAGTGAGAACATGCGGTGTTTGGTTTTCTGTTCTTGCGATAGTTTGCTGACAATGATGGTTTCCAGCTGCATCCATGTCCCTACAAAGGACACAAACTCATCCTTTTTTATGGCTGTGTAGTATTCCATGGTGTATATGTGCCACATTTTCTTAATCCAGTCTGTCACTGATGGACATTTGGGTTGATTCCAAGTCTTTGCTATTGTGAATAGTGCCGCAATAAACATACGTGTGCATGTGTCTTTATAGCAGCATGATTTATAATCCTTTGGGTATATACCCAGTAATGGGATGGCTGGGTCATATGGTACTTCTAGTTCTAGATCCTTGAGGAATCGCTATACTGTTTTCCATAATGGTTGAACTAGTTTACAATCCCACCAACAGTTTAAAAGTGTTCCTATTTCTCCATATCCTCTCCAACACCTGTTGTTTCCTGACTTTTTAATGATTGCCATTCTAACTGGTGTGAGATGGTATCTCATTGTGGTTTTGATTTGCATTTCTCTGAAGGCCAGTGATGATGAGCATTTTTTTTGAGACGGAGTCTTGCTCTGTCACCCAGGCTGGAGTGCAATGGTGCAATCTGGGCTCACTGCAACCTCCGCCTCCCGGGTTCAAGCGACTCCTCTGCCTCAACCTCCTGAGCAGCTGGGACCACAGGCATGCACCACCACGCCCCGCTAATTTTTGTATTTTTGGTAGAGACAGGGTTTCACCATATTGGCCAGGCTGGTCTCAAACTCCTGACCTTGTGATCTGCCTGCTTTGGCCCCACAAAGTACTAGGATTACAGGCGTGAGCCACCGCACCCGGCCTCCTCTCTTCTCAACACTCCAAAATAACTTGAGGTTCCCGGGCCTGTCAGAAAATGACATTCTTTACTTACCACAGGCTAGGAACCCTGTTCAGGACCAGACATGAGGCCAGTTCCTCCAAGGGCCTTTTATCAGCTCTATAACTCAACATTCATTCCCAAAAGTAGTCTGAAAACATGTCATTCTAGTCAAAGCCCTGGTAAAATAACCAGCGTCTCGAATTGTGCCCTGTTAACAGAACAGAGTTTTATTGTACTTATGTAAATAACTATATTGCTGTAAGTTAAGAATACTCACAATACTCCAAATTCTAGAGAAATTAGGCAGAGAGAAATAAATATGTTTTACATTTTGCTCAATTGATAAAAGTTGTAAATAAAAGAAGTTTTCTTGACTCTGAAAAACAAAACAAAAAAATCAGCAATGTTTTAAGCAAAAAGTCATAAGAAGATTATTTCAGTATTCTGTTCATTCAGTCCATGTCATTAACTCCTGTTCTACTTGATACTGGGTCAGTAATCCCTATGGAAACATCAGCTCTCCATGAGAATCCTGGAAGTCTTTTTCTCTGTTCCAATGGTACAATTTCTGAAGTTATCAGGAACCTGCACTCAAGAGCACGCAACAAACTCCTACAGCTGATTATAAAACCACCTTTTGAGAAGGATCAAAGTAAGGCAACAATTGCGGATGACAAGCATCTTAGAACAATCATGGTTAAAAACACAATTGACAAGTAAATTTATTTTTGTGGCATACAATGAGTTAACATAATCATAATTATTGTTGATAAAATACACAAAGTCATATTAGAATTATAGGAGTCTCGGCCGGGCGCGGTGGCTCAAGCCTGTAATCCCTGCACTTTGGGAGGCCGAGACGGGTGGATCACGAGGTCAGGAGATCAAGACCATCCTGGCTAACACGGTGAAACCCCGTCTCTACTAAAAATACAAAAAACTAGCCGCGCGAGGCGGCGGGCGCCTGTAGTCCCAGCTACTCGGGAGGCTGAGCCAGGAGAATGGCGTAAACCCAGGAGGCGGAGCTTGCAGTGAGCTGAGATCCGGCCACTGCACTCCAGCCTGGGAGACAGAGTGAGACTCCGTCTCAAAAAAAAAAAAAAAAAAAAAAAGAATTATAGGAGTCTCACTACAATTCTGGAACACACACAAATAACACATTCATACAAATATAATCCAAAGAAAGTCAAATACTATGTCATACTTAACAATGCTTTTTGTGTGATTTTCACACACCAAATAAGGCAAACGTGTCCTTTGGACTGCAGGGGGCCTAATACCTAAAAGGTTAATGAGGCCAAAAGGGTTGAATTTAGAACTTGAGATTTTGATTTTGGAAGGTTTGTCAAATACCAAAGGTTTAAAACACTTGATATCACAAAATAGAATCACAGGTTATTTAGCTGAAGTGATATCTCAAAAATTTCAAAAAGGCAGTAAACCTTTCCTCTTTGATAGAGGAGACAGCTTTCCAAACAACAAGACCCAATAAAGACAGCAAGAGGTCAACCGAACCTGAACCTGTCTCTTCTCTTTCCCCTCTTTTCTCTCCTTTTTACCTGCAGTGTACTCAAAAGGCAAAAATAAAAATAAATAAAAATAAAATCTTTCTTCATCTTAATATTACACAAAAATTGTGTTCAAAAGAGAAAACCAAATTTTACCTTTTCATTCATGTATTATTAGTGTTAAGCACTCCGGCCCCCATCTTTTTTTTTTTGAGACAGCATCTCACTCTGTGACCCAGGCTGGAGTGCAGTGGCATAACCATAGCTCACTGGAACCTCTAACTCCTGGGCTTCAATGGTCCTCTCACCTCAGTCTCCCAAGTAGCTGAGATTACAGGTGAATGCCACCAAGGCCTGCTAAGCTTTTTACATTTTTTTGTAAAGACAAGATCTCCTTATGTTGCCCAGGCCGGTCTAATTTTTGATAAAACCTTATAAACAAATCTATTCAATCTTGATCAGTTTGACCATTTGGACATAAGGTAAGATTTCCATAAACCTTTTATAACTCTTTACAATTTTCTATTAAAGAGCAGATCAATGTTCCATGTGTTATTCTGACACATGGGCCCAGATTCTGACCCTATATTAGTGTGCTTTTTATCTTAATGTTTAATTTATAGAAAAACTAAATAGCTCCCTTTACATTTTGGCCAACGTGCTTACACCCACAGAACTTCTTTTATAAGATCAGTCTTTCACAAATCTTCTACAACTTGCTTAAACCTTTGGTTTTGTCCTATCCTTCTTTTAACTTAAGATAATCTTTAAAAACCTCTACATTAGACAAAATTACTTCACCTTTAACAAAAACCATATTCCTGGGGCCGGGCGCAGTGGCTCAGGCCTGTAATCCCAGCACTTTGGGAGGCCGAGACGGGTGGATCACGAGGTCAGGATATCGAGACCATCCTGGCTAACATGGTGAAACCCCGTCTCTACTAAAAAATACAAAAAACTAGCCGGGCGAGGTGGCGGGCGCCTGTAGTCCCAGCTACTTGGGAGGCTGAGGCAGGAGAATGGCATAAACCCGGGAGGCGGAGCTTGCAGTGAGCTGAGATCCGGCCACTGCACTCCAGCCTGGGCGACAGAGCGAGACTCCG